>NC_086320.1:194116837-194406837 GCF_036172605.1 Pelobates fuscus | reverse complement strand
ATATAAAAAAAAATATGTTAATGCGTTAACAAATTAAATTAAAAAAATAATTTAAAAACATAATTAAAAAATATATAGATGTGTGTTATTTCTTTCTAACTGTATTGTGATATTAATATATATATATATTTATATCAAAATAAATGTAGAACGAAATAATATATATATATATACAAAAATATATACGTATATATCACTTTATATATATATATATATATATATATATATCTATATATAAGTAAAAATATTTAAAAAAAAAATTATATATTTATATATACACATACGTATATATATATATATATATATATGTATATATATATATATATATATATATATTTACACATATATTAATTCTACACATATATTTATGTCATATTTTTACATAATTAGGTATCTTAATTAATTACAATTAGCGGGACCTGCCTGACAACCCATGCCGAAAGTAAAGGGAATTTAATTTGCTAGCACTATATTTAACCCTATAACTTTCCAAGACACCATAAAACCTGTACATGGGTACTGTTCTACTCAGGAGACTTTGTTGAACACAAATATAAGTTTTTCAAAACAGTAAAATGTATTACAACGATGATATCGCCAGTAAAAGTGACGTTTTTTGCATTTTTCACGCACAAACAGCACTTACACAGACGATATTATTGCTGCGATACTTTTCACTGTTTTGAAACACAAATATTTGTGTTCAGCGAAGTCTCACGAGTACAACAGTACCCCTCATGTACAGGTTTTATGGTGTTTTCAAAAGTTACAGCGTCAAAGGCTTGTGTTTCATTTTTTTCACATTAAAATTTGCCAGATTGGTTACGTTGCATTTGAGACCCTATGGTAGCCCAAGAATGAAAATTACCCCTATGATGGCATACCATTTGCAACAGTAGACAACCCAAGGTATTGCAAACGGTCACAAACACTGGCCAAAATTGGCGTTTTTTGCATTTTTCACACACAAACACATACTAACGCTAACTTTGGCCAGTGTTTGTGACCAAATGGCTACTAAAAAAAGACTGGACATACCCCATTTGCAATACCTTGGGTTGTCTACTATTGCAAATGGTATGCCATTATGGGTGTACATTTTATTCCTGGGCTACTATACAGTCCCAAAGGCAACGTAACCAATCTGGCGAATTTCAATTTCAAATGTGCTATATTTGACACTGTAACTTCCCAAAACACCATAAAACCTGTACATAGGGGGTTCTGTTTTACACGTGAGACTTTGCTGAATACAAATATGTGTATTTTATTGCAGTAAAAGCAAACAGTATTATGACATTGACAGTTACAATGTCATGTAGAACTAAAAAAATAACAAAATGTCTTATTTTCTCCCATTTTTTCATATTAAATGATGTTTCATAGCTAAATATTTGATATTAAATGAAAGCCCTGTTTCCCCTGAATAAAATGATATATAATAAGGGGGGTGAATTTAATATGAAAGAGGTGATTTACGGTTTGGACAGACATATAGCGCAAATACCAGGTTTTGTTTAAGTACATTTGGCTCAGGGGTTAATACATTAAAATAATGTATCAAATCAAAACTGGGGTAGTTAATCATATTTTTTATTTAAAACTATAGATACAATTTTTCTTAGTAAATATTATTCATCTTACATTAAACTTTACTGCATGTAAAAAATAAAGATGAGTAATCATGCTTCAATTACTTGATAGAAAGAAATAATTAAGAAATAATGAAATATTGAGTCTCTCACAATGTTTCTAAATTACAACATGTAGAATTATCTGAGTGTAAAATTACTGAAGCAATGAGGTATTAAAATTACAACTAGTTTAATTAGACTAGATCATTAATAAATAATACTTACTACACGTCATGCAAAACTACAGGCAATCCAAAGATTTACACTATATACTGGATTAGTATATAACAGTATGTGGCAAATGCCCATTTTTGTAATATATCTGGCTAAAGCTTCTCAGTAGCTCCTAGACTGATAAAACAGATGAATGGAGATAATACAAACAGCAGCTGCCATTATATTGCAGCACTGCTTCAATGAAAGCTTCTTTCATGATCTCATGCTGTTGTTTTTTTAATTGCTAATTATCTGGTAAAATAGAAATAATATCATTCAAATGGAAAATTTCATTATAAAATTATATTTCCTACTTGAGATATATAAACATCTGGATATTGTTGTGGGAAATGTTATTTCCGTAAAGGTTTCATACATTATTTTCCAGTACAGCAGGAAACCTGTGAACTGCTCTAATAGCCCTTTACTAGGAACATAGTACATATGATTAGACCTGCACCTGGTAAAGCTAAAAGTGTAGAGTACAGCATGCTACAAGATTCATAAAAACTAAAGCTGTACAAAGACAATGGTCATTTTTCTTTCCAATTGTTAAGCTGGTATCATAAACATTGTTCTTACAAGAAAACTCATCTTTAAAAAAAAAAAAAAAAAAATTAAATACAAACTTATATGTACTCTACATACTCTAGGCATACCAATAAGAAAACACTATATTTCAGTTTCTCTCCTGGCTGCCCTTTGGTCCATGAGGACAGCTAATGAAGAATTATTGCACATTCCAAGATCGTGCTGTTATGCTCAAGTAATGAGTATCTCAAAAAAGTGAACAAAGCGGGTTTCACATTATGCATGTTGCTATATGTATAGTAGGCAATATTCGTATACATAAAACAAGACACACAATAACCACAGACAACGTTTAATTACTTTTCAATGGGCTTGGCCGTGGTGTTTATTCAAAGCTCAAGGGGCATGCAACCATAACTTAGTAACCATAACTTTGTAACCATAACCATATAACATATGGTTCACCAACTTTCAAAACTTTTAACTTTATTAACCACCAATAGCCAGTTAGTCATAACTAACCTGACCGCGTTTTATTTAAAACTTTCAACTTTTATTTAAAACGGATACCGGAGAAACTGATGGAAGCCAAGCAAAGAGAAGTGGACACAGGTTTCTTCAGGAAGGAAGAGATTCTTTATTTGATTCACCGACCGGGGCTCAGAGGGACTAATGTCACCAAAATACAACAAGATCTGAGCCCAGAACTGACTATGTAAATGCATGATATAGACATATAGCTCCTCCTATAGTTAACTCTACCCACATATACTCATTACCCAATCAGCTGAACAAAGCCTAACTTACCTTACCTGTTAGACCACATGGCTCACCCAGAACAATAAAGGAGGGGAAGTGTTTTCAGTTTCTGCATTCCTGCACTTGCTCAGTACAGTGTTGATTGTATCTTAGCTACGTGTAACTGACTAACTGATACACCAACATTTACACATATGCCACGTGGAAATCTCAGCCTACTAAATTAAATTCCTACCGAGCTTCCACCACATTCCCCCATTTGATGCTTCTGATATATATAATAATTCCAGATGCATCACTTAACCATAGTTTGCTTACACCTCAGGTTGCCATGAATCAGAACAGACCTCGTAAGCATCTTAGCATCATTACAAATTCCTTCAGCACTCCTCATCCTGAATATATTCTCTCTGGGCTAAGGGTTCATACTTGCAAACAGCCATTACATGCGCAGTTGTTTTCCTTTCTGTCGTGCTCTCTATGACACTCTGTATGGACCTAATTACCAATGGAACCAAACATGGTAGAAAGAGACACAACACTATAATCAACATGACTCCTCCTACCAATGTCTTGATCCCTCCAAGCTGCTCGTACCTACTTCCAAACCAACTACTAGAATTGTACCCGTTCCAGGCTTAAGTTGGTACATGCGTCAGTTTAGCCATATGGCTTGTGAGATCAGCCACTGCCTGCCCTTCATCATCTATGTGCAGACAACAGTTGCTGAGATTGAACTTTCCACATACACCTCCTTCTATTTGCACTGGAAGTGAATGGAGGACTTTATCAACAGCCCAACTGGTTTACCTGGTAAGAAGGCTATGTGCTTTACAGAGGAATCCATAATTGCCTAATGGTAGAATGAGGCTTGAATCCCTGTATTAGAATACAATAACACTTCATGGGCATACAGTTTGGCTGTTAACCAGTTCCCTCACATATTACATCCCTCCTATTGGCAATGAAGCGCGCTAAGGTAGCCAGTGCCACTCATTATCTTCCCAGCTACCTACATTCAAGGAAGCTAGCTTCTTTTTATGATTCACATCATAAACCTTAACTCCCAAGGTCTCTCCTGTTTCAATTGGCAACAAGAAGAAGGATGGTTTGAGCATACCTAATACACATGCCCCTTCCCAGTCCTGTGGTAACTCCGAATAGGCTTTCTTACCACAGATCCAGTACAAATTTGCCGGGGCTTTCCAACTAGTTGTAGCAGATAGGTCAAACCACACATGCTTTAAATTGGTATAAATTGCAAACGGATTAGGTTTTTCTGAGACATTTGAAGGTGACCACCAAGTTGTATCTTATGTACTATCATTATAAGCTTTTTGCCCTAGACAAGTCAATTCTCCTACAGATGTATTAAACATTATTCTTTTCCTTGCTATGCAAACATAACCTATAATGGAGGTCTTTAATCGCCACTCAGATTTACCTCTAACACTCACTTGATAATCAGTCTGAGAAGATATTAACTGTTCAACTGTCTCAAAACCGGAATACATTACCTCCTTTGCTTCCCAGGGCCATTGGTCTCCCATGTTAGTACCTCCACACACATAGCAGTTGGTTACATTAAGACTACCAGCAATGCTTTCGGCTAGATCTATAAATAAGTTTTTCGCATTATGGGGGATCTTATTTTCCACACTCATCTCATCATAGAAGGAATGAAAGACCTGATGAGTCTGGGTTGCTACAGTATCGGTCTCTATTCATATAAATAATATTGTCCCAAGATCCAAACCTGTTCCATATATCTGGAACCCAAATAAGTTCCCAAACCTATCTATGAATCATTCTGGGTCATTGATAAGTATATGGATTGGGTTACACTCCCTAGACTTACAATATGGCTTGGTAGGCAACTTAGTGACGATCATATCCTTATCTACTGTCTGTCCCCAAGTTTCCCACCCTACACAGGACCAATACGGACAATAATTATATCTTTATTTGGGCACTTTGGATCCATATATTTGTACTTACTACTGGGGCAAATATATTTATCATTAGACCCATATGTTCTTTCCCATTTAAGATCACCACATACATTCCACGGTTTCCTACCACCTGATATCACCTTACATGCATCAAATAGCAGAACACCTGAAGAATGTACGGTTTCTAGTATGGTCTTATTTATCAGGGTCCCCTGTGAATCTCCATTCCGAATAGTCAACCAAATTGTACGGGGTTGATACTCTGGACTAAAACACCTAGGTTCTCCTGCTCTTAGATGGCATACACTATAATCTATACTCAAGTATCTACACTTAGATACATGACCTTTACACTCATATTGTGAATGCCAAATAAGGGTCTGGGAAATATGATTGCCTGTTTTCGTAGTCTTAATGCAAACCTCACAGCCTGGTGTGTCGGTACCTCTACCTTCCTGAATAATTAAAAAACACAAATATACACATTATCAAACACATCACTCCTGACATCTTCTTCCTAGCTCTTCGACCATGCGATGGCACCTCAGCTTCCAGGGTGTGAGGGCTGCAGGGAATGGAGTCCTTCCTGATCCTCACTTTTCTTCACAGAGGTTTTTCCTCTGGCTTAACGTTGGTAGGAGGTCAGGCTTTATTGTGGCCATCAAAACACCTACTTGTAGATCTTTGTTGATGTTCCCTTTTAACAATATTCTCTTCACAAAAAACACTTTTAATCCAACTGGGTCACACGCTTCAACCGGATCTTGCAAGGATTCTCTGGATCTATGGTAGCTTGTCAGGAATCTGCCGCTGTTTTTTTTACCCTAGAGTGATGAATCCACGGAGTCACTTCTACAACCTTTACAACTGTTGGGGTAGATAAAAGAACAACATAGGGACCTCTCCACTTGGAACCTAATGGAACAGTGTTCCATTCTTTTATCCACACTTGATCCCCTGGATGGTAAGAATGAACAGGTGGATAAATATTCACAGGTAATCTATCTTGTACCCATTTCTGTACCTCCTCCATAGTTTTACCCAACTCTACAACCTGCTGCCGGGTAATTCCTTCTCCCAACTGACTCAAATCCCCCCTTAAGTTACCAAGTATGGAAGGTGGATGCCCATACATAATTTTTCAGCAATACCCCAGAAACAAAAGAAAGCATCTTTGAGGTCTAGGAAGGTATAGTAGGTTGCCCCACCTGGTATTAAAGCAAGCAGATTATAGGGGATGGGTACCACTGGGTGTATATTGACTACTGCATTATTAACTGCTTTTAGATCTTGTACAGGATGATACTCATCTGATCCCAGCTTCTGAACAGGTAATAATGGAGTGTTCCAAGGGGAGGTACAGAATTTTAGGATGTCATACTTTACATACTTATCCACATAGGTTTGTATATTTTTCTTAGCCCTCTATAATATATAATACTAACTAAGGCTAACAGGATACGCTCCAAGCTTTAATTCAATGTGTATTGGTGGAATATTGCGAGCAAGTCCTGGAGGATTATTCTCTGTCCATATTCTTGAAATGTCAAATAAAGATTCATCACTCTTAGGGTCTGTATTTATTATAGAGTAGAAGTGCCATTCTTCTTCCCTTTGCACCGATACTGATATTATGCCTGGTGATCTATTAAACTTCAGAGACGTTGATCCGTTGGGTTTAAAAGTTATCTGGGCTTGAAGCTTTGATAATAGATCTCGTCCTAGAAGCTGAACTGGACACTCCAGCATATATAGGAACTGGTGCTTAACAAAATGGCCTCCTAGAATACAAGTATGACTCCTGAGAATTGGTCTAGCAGCGCTTTTCCCAGTAGCTCCTATCATAGTTATAGTCTTCCTGAAGGAGGAGCAACTAGGTTAGTTACCACAGAGTACTCAGCACCAGTGTCAATCATGAAAGAGCTCCTCTTTCCCTCTATTGATACATCGACCATAGGCTGCACTCGGCTAAAGGGGGATGGAGCCCAGTCGGTATCAATAGTCTTCCATGACAGTGTCAGCCAGACCGACAAAATCTCTATCTTCTCTATCCCTTAATCTCTGGGTAGGGGAATAGTATCTACTTCCCTGAACACCTCCTCTGTTACTACTGTCATTCCCTCCAAGACTTTCTCTATAGCCACCTCTGTAACCATCTCGTAACCTTCTCTCTTGTCTTATCTATAACTTGCTTTATATTCCCTCTGTGGGCAGTCACTTTTCCATTATCCTTCCTCTCTACAATACGCACAGTGATTCCTACTTCCTCCCTTACTCAGCCTATTCTCAACTCCTCTATTCACCTCCCTTCCCTGTCTCTCTACACTTATGATAGCTACAGCTAGCATATCTGCCTTCATCCTCATTTTACGTTCTTCCTCCTCCTTTGTTTCAATCTCCCTGTTCATATACACCTGACTTGCAATTTCCATTAACTGTGATATGGACATTCCTACAAATCCCTTTAACTTTAGCAATTTACTTTTGATATCACCTTGGGTCTGGCTGACAAATGCTGAGTTGTTCATTCGAGAGTTTTCAGGGGCCTCTGGATTAAAAGGAGTATATAATCTATATGACTCCAGCAATCTCTCATAGAAAGCACTAGGTGACTCGTCGGCTTTCGTAAAGGAATTTTGGGTCTTCCAATTAAACAGATCAGTCATGGTGAATGGGACATAAACAAATACAGGGTC
This sequence comes from Pelobates fuscus, assembly GCF_036172605.1. Classification (NCBI taxonomy): domain Eukaryota; kingdom Metazoa; phylum Chordata; class Amphibia; order Anura; family Pelobatidae; genus Pelobates; species Pelobates fuscus. The sequence goes on along the minus strand of NC_086320.1, from coordinate 194,399,049 downwards.
TGCCAACTGTAATTGACCATTAATATCAATGTGTGGTGGACCAGGGGTAAGCTGCAGTGGCATTTGTAAATGTCAAAGTTGGAGGGCACCGGTCATTTGTCAGGTTAGGGTTGGACTTAGATAGGGTTGTTTAGTCATAGGTTCCGGTCAGGGAGTGGTGAGGTAGGTGGAAATGGATAAATTAATTTTTCTGGTCAGTAACTCGGTTAACAAAATGTTTCGGACAGGGCTAGGAGGAGCCTGACCAGTAACCAAAAATGGTAAAAGTGTATTCCAGCGTCCTATACCATTGACCATTTCATCCAGTTGTATTTCAAAACTAATTTACTGTTACTAAAGGCACACAAGGCTCAGTAATTATAGTGCTATGTCAGTGGTTATGGTGTTTTCAGTGGTTATGGTATTATCAGTGGTTATGGTGTTTTCAGTGGTTATGGTATTATCAGTGGTTATGGTATTATCAGTGGTTATGGTATTGTCAGTGGTTATGGTATTGTCAGTGGTTATGGTGTTTTCAGTGATTATGGTATTTTGTAATTGCTGAGAATGATCTGATTCAGTGGACTCAGTTACTGTTAAGAATTCTCCTCACAATTTTGACTACTAATAATAAAACTGAACAATAATAAAAAAACACTAAAATACCCTTCCACCAAAAAAAAGCCTCAGGGTACAAAGAACCAGTTCGCGGGGTTGGTAGGCACAGAAATAGGAGGGCTTAAAGCAAGGGGACAGGCATTTGAGAGCCAGGGTCAATAGAGCACAGGTGGACATACCAGCTGCACCAGTTCTTGCTAAAGAATTTAGTTGAGGGATGGTCAGATGGGTCAGATTCCATTGGGGATGGACAAACCAGTTTTGGTAACCATCTAGTAACAAACTATTTTAAACAGTCAAAATATGGAAACTGGTCATAGAATTCAAGCATAATAGATACAGCCACATGTACACGCTGCACTAGATTTAAATCAAGACAGATTACCACAGAGGCCATTCTCTACTACATAAGGTAGTCAGGTGATTTGGAGCCAATTTTAACCCCAAAATCAAACACATTATATCCCTTTTTAAAGTTATTTAGCATACATTCTAAGGGATCAACAATCTTTGAATGCGGCGCAACGGAGCGTCTAATTCAAAGAAACACAACAAACACACCTCCAACAGTCACACTCGTTTCCTTGGCAACAGCACCATGTGGCACAGTTACTAGGTCAAACTCATACAACAAAACATACAGGGAATTCCCGTATACACACAGCTGTTACACCAGTCACTAAATAACTAATACTGTGCCCTTTGGCGAAACTATACAGTCACCCACGCTATAATTCCCTATATCTGAATTACCCGTCTATAACATACCCCAGTAACATCGTCTTTACAAACAGTAGTTATAGTACGGTTAGCATTGGTTAGAGTACAATTTAACCCCTTAACGCCATTACGGCGTTCTATGCCGTCGCGGCTTTAAAGGGCTTTAAAGCCGTTGCGGCGGCATAGAACGCCGTAACGGCTTGCAGCCCCAGGAGGTACTGTGTACTCACCTCTGCCGCGATCCTCTCCGGCAAATGAGGCCCCCGGGGGCCATGTGATCGCTCTCAAAGAGCGATCACATGGCCCCTTATAGCTGGCTATGGATCTGCCAGCAGGGGGACTGTCTAAAATATTAGACAGTCCCCCTGCTGGTAGGTAGTGTAAAAAAAAATATTAAAATGTTATAAAATAAATTAAATGCCTTTTTATATATATATATATATATATATATATATATATATATATATATATATATATATATATATATATATATATATATATATATATATATATATAATAAACAATACACAAGATCCAGCGCACTCTCCTATCTACTAAACAGCAACTTCAATGTTGACAGATTTTATTAGTTTTTAAAAGGTTTTTTTTAAAAACACCTTATCTAGGCAAAAAATAATGGGGATTTAGTTACATTATATGATCATACATTGCATAAGCCTGCCACAACGTCAATGTACCCCATCTTTGTACCCCATCTTTTTTTTCCCCAAGTAAGTGGGTTAATCTCATAAGAGCAGACATTAGACTGTGAGAGTAGGACCTGCCAAAGATGGGGTACATTGACGTTGTGGCAGGCTTATGCAATGTATGATCATATAATGTAACTAAATCCCCATTATTTTTTGCCTAGATAAGGTGTTTTTAAAAAAAACCTTTTAAAAACTAATAAAATCTGTCAACATTGAAGTTGCTGTTTAGTAGATAGGAGAGTGCGCTGGATCTTGTGTATTGTTTATTGTATAATATGGCCCCCAGCAGCACCCCATTTAAGCATGTTTAGGTGAGTGCAAGCCCCCCCCCCCCCCCCCATATGTTCCATATATATATTTGGGAGTCTAGCCAGCTCCTTGGTTTTGCACCCCTCCCTGTCACAGGTGCCTCATCTCAGGTCCCTATTTAGTCTTGTACTGCAGAGAGCCTCAGATGGAATTTTTCCCCCCAAGTAAGTGGGTTAATCTCATAAGACAAAAGAAAGGAGAAAAGAAGTCAGTGACAAAGTCAACCGGCCTCCAAGTGTGTCAGGGGGATCCAAGAAAGGGGGTAACCCTTACATACGTGAGAGAAAAACAATATTTACAAGAAGGTAGACCTAGGTGGATAAGAGGAACCTCCTCATCCCCACACTAAGTCGACCCAATAGAAGACCCCTCCCTTCGGTAATGCTTCGCTATAAAACTTAACGTTTATTATAATTAATTAAAATAATTGATTGATTAAAGTATATAAGTGCAAATACCAATACAGAACAAAAAGGTGAAAAAAAAAAAAAGGTAGAAAAAAGTATAAAATAATAATGGGGAGAGCCACAGAATTAATAACTGAGGGTATGGACCACAATCTATAATATATGTAGTCCTACCAAAAGGCACCCCAGATAGAATTCCAGCAAATAGGTTCAATAGCCAGATAGGGTGAGATGTAAAGAGAGGAGCTCCAAGTAGGTATAAAGACCCAGTGTACTACCACTATAGTAGCAAATAGAGTCTAGTATACATTGTTGCTAAATTACTCTTAGATCCCTGTGTGGGATGTTGTATCAAATACACATGGTTCCTCAATTGCTTCTTGAATCCCTGTATTGTGGGATGTTAAACATGAATCTTGTTGCCACTAAGAGGCAATAGAGCTAGATTGATAAACAGGTTATAGAAAGCTAAACGATCGAGCTAGAACAAAGGAGGCCCCTTGTCTCAAGGGATTCCCCTCCCAAACCCCCAGATCACAGGAACAGAGTAAAGCATACAAAACTCCTCTCTATGCAATTCACATTCTCAGTCCCCAGATTGCTAAAACTGTTTCTCGCTGGAATCTAAATTCCGTGGCTGCTCCTGACTAAATTAACCTAACGCGCGTTTCAGCGACTTTATGCGCCTTCGTCAGAGGTATAGTGTCCGCCAGTCCCTCGTGCGGCTCTTTTATACAGGTATACCGGGTCCAAGAACAGTGGGTGTGTCCAAACTGTTCGCGCCAAAAAATCCCGTTCAAGTAAACGCCGCCCCCTTGTGAACGTCACCGGATGATTGACAGGAGTTCTAAGGACCTCCCAGGTGCGCTATCAACTAAACATTCAATTGATTTTGAACAAAGTAATGATCTGTGTCCATATTTGATCAAATGGATCAGACTAAAGTTAGTCTGTATCCATTCTTCGTCTAGCCGATCCAGCTAATTATCCTTTTTATGCAGACTTAATGTAACTTTACTGATTAGGGGAGATAGTCCCTTTGTCTGTACACTTATGTACATTACTGAAGTATCAGTGGTAAAAAAGTATATGTATACATATATTTGCAAGTGTGGTACATAAGTAACAGATGGATTTGCATGGTCCAAGTCCTTCTTTAAAGGGGCAGGACCTAAAGATCTATGCACACTTGTCTAAATATACGTATGTAGGAGTGATTTGGGGATCCATGTTATGCTTGTCTAGGAGTTATAAAACTAAGTCCTGGTTACTTAAAGGGACAGGGCCTGAAAAAACCTACTGTACATACTAATCTATGTATGTATATGTATATATAGATGTACAGAAGGTCAAATTTATTCCTTAGCATAGTTTCCCTACATATTTAACCACTTGTGCATTCATGTGATTAGGGGGGCCGAGGGACATTTAAAAAACAAATTTAAGCACGCAAATAACAAAAGTATTTACACAAATTATTATATATATATATACAGTTTTAAGTAGTTTTGCATTACTACTGATGTTGAATATTATCTACTGTGAAACTCATTTTTATTTTTCAATGAAGGGCGTGAATGTAAACCCTTCATTTAATCCATTAGGGGCCAGTGTATTGAATTTATAAATCCAATAGCATTCTCTTTTGAGAAGAGTACGGTCCAGGTCGCCACCTCTGCGCCCCAACTGGACCTTCTCGATACCTGCAAACTTGATCCCTCGTGTGTCACCCTGATGTTCATTTCTAACATGTCTAGAGACTGGGGTATCTCGGAAATTCTTAACTGAATGTATGTGTTCCATAACTCGCCTCTTAAAGGGGCGAATAGTTTTCCCCACATATCTGAGGCCACACACACATATCAGTAGGTATATAATCCCCTTCGTATTACAATTGAAAAATTGTTTAATCTGACATGTTGATTGGTCGATCAAGTCTGGGAGAACTTTAGAGTCTTTTGACATGTATGGGCAGGCCACACACCTACCACATTCTGTGGCTCTCCCCATTATTATTTTATACTTTTTTCTACCTTTCTTTTTTTTTTTTTTTTTTTTCACCTTTTTGTTCTGTATTGGTATTTGCACTTATATACTTTAATCAATCAATTATTTTAATTAATTATAATAAACGTTAAGTTTTATAGCGAAGCATTACCGAAGGGAGGGGTCTTCTATTGGGTCGACTTAGTGTGGGGATGAGGAGGTTCCTCTTATCCACCTAGGTCTACCTTCTTGTAAATATTGTTTTTTTAATCTCATAAGAGCAGACATTAGACTGTGAGAGTAGGACCTGCCAAAGATGGGGTACATTGACGTTGTGGCGGGCTTATGCAATGTATGATCATATAATGTAACTAAATCCCCATTATTTTTTGCCTTGATAAGGTGTTTTTAAAAAAAACCTTTTAAAAACTAATAAAATCTGTCAACATTGAAGTTGCTGTTTAGTAGATAGGAGAGTGCGCTGGATCTTGTGTATTGTTTATTGTATAATATGGCCCCCAGCAGCACCCCATTTAAGCATGTTTAGGTGAGTGCAAGCCCCCCCCCCCCCCATATGTTCCATTTATATATATAATATATTTACATATTATATATGTAACGTCATACGTAATGTATTTTAATATTAATATTAGTATATATATTAGTATTAAAATACACTTAGAATGACGTTACATATATAATATGTATATATTATATATATAATAGATCTATATATATATATATATATATATATTATATATATATACGTATAATTACAATAATAAATACAATAATTAAATAAATAACTAAAATATTGAAACAAAATGTAAAATAAATTATATATTCATATGTAATTTCATTCTAACTGTATTTTGTTATTAATATATATATATATTGGAAACAGAATACACTTAGAATGACATTCTATATATCTATCTATATATAAAATACAAATAACCGCAAATATATATATATATATATATATATAGAGATAAATACATATAATTACATAAAAGATTACATTAGTATACACGTAGAATTTATATACCTATAAATGCATATATATTAAAATTCTACGTGTATATTTAAGTAATTTTTTAACATAATTATGTCATTTGATTAATTAAAATTTGATTGACATGCCTGACAACACAGGGAGAAAGTGCAGAGAATTTAATTCACAAGCACTATATTAGACCCTGTAACTCTCCAAGACACCATAAAACCTGTATAGGGGGTACTGTTTATTCGGGAGACTTTGCTGAACTCAAATATTAGTGTTTAAAACTGGTAAATTGTATTACAACGATGATATTTTAAGTAAAAGTGACGTTTTTTGCAAACGGCACTTTTATGGACTATATTATTGTTGTAATATGTTTTACTGTTTTAAAACACTAATATTTGTGTTTAGTGAAATCTCCCGAGAATAACAGTACCCCAGTACAGGTTTTATGGTGTTTTGGAAAGTTAGAGAGTCACATATAAGGCTTGCATTTCATTTTTTTGACATTGAAATTTGCCAGATTAGTTATGTTGCTTTTGAGACCGTATGGTAGCCCAGGAATAAGAATTACCCCCATGATGGCATACCATTTGCAAAAGTAGACAACCCAAGGTATTGCAAATGGGGTATGTACAGTCATTTTTAGTAGCCACTTAGTCACAAACACTTAGCCATATATTAGTTTTTTGCTTTTTTCACACAAAAACAAATATGAACGCTAACTTTGGCCAGTGTTTGTGACTAAGTGGCTACTAAAAAAGACTAAACATACAAACAATACCTTGGGTTGTCTACTTTTTCAAATGGTATGCCATTATGGGGGTAATTCTCATTCCTGGGCTACCACACCGTCTCAAAGGTAACATTACTAATCTGGCAAATTTCAATTTGAAAATGGAACGTTCTATATTTGACCCTGTAACTTTCCAAAACACCATAAAACCTGTTAATGGGGGGTACTGTTGTACTCGTGAGACATCGCTGATTACAAATATGTGCATTTTGTTGCAGTAAAACCTAACAGTATTATGACATTTACAGCTAAAATGTGAGGCGGAACTACAAATTTTAAAAATTAAAATTTCTCAGTTTTTTTTTATTTTATTCATAATAAATTGTTTCATATACAAATATTTTACATGAAAGGAAAGCCCTGTTTCTCCTTAACAAAATGATATATAATAAGTGTGGGTGCATTTAATATGAAAGAGGTGAATTACGGTTGAACAGACATATAGCGCAAATTCCAGTTTTTGTTTACGTTTTGTTTTGATCAGAATGTGTACTATTGACTCCGTCCTGAAGGGGTTAAAGTCACAGTTCAATTAGTAGTGGTTATGGTGTTAAACATACAACATAGGGGGCGGGGCCTGACCTGCAAGAAGAACAGTCGCATGGCGGAGGAGCTCCCGCCAAACCAGCTGAACCTAAGGGAGATACTCGGGGTTATCAAGCCTGCAATGAAACCGGGGTACGCTACCCATGTCGGGGGCCCCCTGGCAACTCACCCGATATCAAACTTGAGGGTCGCCCATAATCGAACAACAGAGGCAATAGGCTGCGGCCTACGGTGCATGGAGGTGGGGGGAGACGGCCGCTCTCCTCGCCTCTGCGCCGGAGTTACCGAGCAACTGACTACCCGCTCCCCCCCCTCAGGACCAGCAGGGGTGAATGCGGTCCAATCCCCCCAGGCGGCAAGGCAACAACGAGTACCAATAGCGGCACCCCACAAGCAGCGCATCACAACACGGGCCCACATAATGGCGAACGCCACATGGGACCGCAACAGCCCTACAGAAAGGCAAAGCATCCACAGCAAACTTGACGCCCTATTCGACGCCTTCTGGGAGAAGCTGGAAGCCAGGGAGCGGCAGCCCACAGAACAGGTACACTCACCCACCGGAGAACCTGCACCTGCTAGCCACAGCCCCCGCCTGATGAGACCCACAAAATGGCGCCCGAGAAGGAGACCTTTCCCGCCGGCACATCAACAGGCAAGGCCACGCTGGGCAACGATGATAACCGGATGCGGCCCACCAGCTTCCCACAGACAAAGCACAAAGCCGAGACTCACGACGCGATCAACCACAAGCATGCCCTACACACGGCTCCGTACACGCCTGATGCCACAGAAAGCCCCGGAATATCCGATGGGGACTGCACTCACCTGCATCTCCCGAATAAGCCCTCACAGCAACAGGTGGTCGAGCCAACCATCGCAATCAGCGAAACTGCACCAAAGTTTGTACCAGCAGAGCTGCCAAGCACCCCTAACTTTATTCCCTGTGCTGGGCATAGGCTGACAGAGCACACGCATGCCAGGACTCACAGAGGCTCATAACCTCTGCCACAAGGGACACTGTCCAGGCCACAATGCAGCCCCATATATAGTGAATCACCACAATGAAGAACTTTAAAGAAGAACTCATGGTTTGAAAAAATGATTACTTAATTGGCAATCTCACAATACTATTGACTGGGGTAATATCACACCACATATGACACACATGCTCTCAAAAGGCCTGTCACTTAACGGGACCAAGCCTGCCTGCCTGGCAGTTTTTCAGGGATATCTCACCCTATATACACTTCAGACATCCACACTGCCTGCATGTTTCTCCTTTCCTTTTAGACTTGGCACCCTTATAACAATGCTCTTCCAATCACATAATGCTGCGCTACATACAAGGGTCATGTCACCTGACGGCCTTCCACATGCCACTCTCATGTTAATAAGCCTGCCTGCCTGGCACCATCTCAAGATACACGACCTTTATTACACTCTTATATTGTAAGCATGTAACATTAACCACTCAGTAACGCCTGACTTACTAATGTTAAACCTGTTTTTGTTTAAACATATACTATAAAAACGTGCATGTTCCTCATATGTCACTTAATGCTTTAAACATGTTTTATTGATGCTTGCTCATGCTAATGTGACATATAGTAAGCCTGTCTGTATTTTTTCCTATATGCACAACCAAAATAAAGAATAAAAAAAAAAAAAAAAAAACATACAACATAGACTATAGTTATTAGTAGTTATTTACAATATCAGTAGTTATTATACATGGTTATGGTACCGTGCGCTATAATACAGTTACACCCTATTCACACTCTCGCTAGACTGCAGAGCTCATGCTATCTGGCAAGATAAACACTCTACTACAACAATCTTTAACACATTTACAATTCCCAACTAATTTATTGGCCAGTACCTGGATGGACTACCTAAAACAATTTACATCCGTTTTGGTTAGCCACGCTGCCCAAGCACCACATTTAACGAACTAGAGGGCGGAATTTACACAGAACCCTCTTAGTCTATATACTCTATCAAAAATTTAGTGGGTTCCAAATTTACACGCCTTCCCACTTAGCCAAGATAGGTTGAAATCTAGCGGACCGAATTTACACAGACGCCGCTTAGTCTCCCGGTCCCTCCGACCTAGCGAACGTAATATACACCCTAGAATGCTAGTCTAGACAAGACACCGGTGTCCGGCTTGGGCTATTTACACAGAACCCTGCCTGACTCCAAACCAAAATTAAACAGGCTGACTACAGGGCGTTTAATTGAGAGGTGCGCCTTCGCTCCTTCCCTCCACTGGAGGGGGCAGATTCCATACACAAATAACCTCTTATGGGCCTACCGCACAATCGGTATCCAATACCCCTAGTGGGTCCACCGTCTAAAACAGTAGTCGTCTTACCTCCTCGTTCCTGAACCTGGGTTCACACTCATCGACGGGGGCACCCCAGCACTTACTACGTAGAGGCCGATGATCTCCTGGACAACAGACCAGTGGCGCCGAGACGAAAGGAGGTCCACGCAGAAGTTCAGGGGTGCAGCCGTAGGGAGCGTGGGCAAAGATAGACCGTCTCAGCTACCGTTGAACGATGAGCTTCCCGGCCAATTGCACCAAATGATACCGGAGAAACTGACGGAAGCCAAGCACAGAGAAGTGGACACAGGTTTCTTCAGGAAGGAAGAGATTCTTTAATCGATTCACCGACCGGGCGTCAGAGGGACTAATGTCACCAAAATACCAAAAGATCTGAGCCCAGAACTGACTGTGTAAATGCATGATATAGACATATAGCTCCTCCTATAGTTAACTCTACCCACATATACTCTTTACCCAATCAGCTGAACAAAGCCTAACTTCTCTTACCTGTTAGACCACATGGCTCACCCAGAACAATGGAGGAGGGGAAGTGTTTTCAGTTTCTGCATTCCTGCACTTGCTCAGTACAGTGTTGATTGTATCTTAGCTACGTGTAACTGACTAACTGATACACCAACATTTACACATATGCCACGTGGAAATCTCAGCCTACTAAATTTAATTTCTACCGAGCTTCCACCACAAAACCATTTACCACCATATCCTTCCTCAGAACTTGACCCTGAGGATGACTTTTGCCCCAATGCTTTATAACACCACGACAATACAATTAAATAAAGTAAAGGGGGGGGGGGGTGTCCATCTGCAACGTCCCTGCTTCAGTCCACTCTGACAGGATTAAACTTGTGCTGCTTATTTTTATACTGTTCCAGTTTCCCGCTCTCTTTCTGCTTGCAACTTTCAACCAATCCCAGGCCAGCTCCAGCCCCCCAAAACAGTTGTGTCATCAATTCTGCCCAGATACCTGTTTAACTGACCAACTACCACAAGATGTAAAATTCCTCACATTCAAATCCCAGACAAAACAGATTAACTACTTTATTGCCACAATACATATATGCCACAGTGCTTAGTGCCTGTGGCTTCTTTATTGCATGCAGATACATAGGGCTGGAAACACAGGTTTCCAACCTTGTCAATACATTTCTGCCATAAGTTGTCATTATTTACAACTACCAGCAGTTAGTAGAGGCTACAAATTACAGACTGGTTTCCAAAAGCATCTGCTGGCAAAGCTACTGACCAATCAAAGCAGTCACCATAACAACCAGTGTAAGCAGTCACCATAACAGCCAGTTTTGCCAGTTAAATGCTCACACTGAGCATGCGTAATTCACCATGTCATTGGCCTTTGCAGGAAATAGCGAAAATGTATACAATACATCACACTGGGATTTTGTGTTATGCTGGACAGAAGAAATTATCTATTTATTTATATTATTTAATTCATACTTCCAATTAACTAATAGGTACATTTTAAATAATAAAGTTGAAATAATATTTTTGTTTTTTACTTTGACTTGGTAGCTGGAAAATTTGCAGTGCATATTTTTTTTTATATATATTTTATATAGACTATATAAAAGACCATATACAAAATATTTCCTCCTAAATCACACTTATCTATGCGAGCAGCTAACAAATAATGCAAATAATTGTATTTTTGGAGTAACAAGTTAGTGTTGTTTTTACCATTACTAAAGTTCTTTTTAACACATTTTCTGTGTTCCTTAGCGTATTATAAAGAAAGTAAAAACATAATATGAGTCTGTAGTGTTGTAATAAAATCAGGATTGTGAACTGTGAAAGTATGAATTTTCTTTAAAAAAAAAAAGAAGGGTTCTACTATATAGGTAAGGTTCACGGCTAGCTTTATTTGTTTTTCTACAATTTTGACAGAGATGTCTTTCTGGGATGAGTGACCTCTTCTCAGCCTAATCTAATAATATCATTAGAAACAATGGCCTCGATGTAATAAGCTTTCCAAATGATTCAATACTGTTTGAAAACTTTCCAGTTATCTGCTGAACTCACCATTGAAGTCTATAATAAATTCTGGAGATAAATCATTTGCAAAGGTTTTTCTAACAGTAGTGAATCATTTGGTAAGCTTATTAAATCAAAGCTAATGTTTTAGACATTACCAATAACATTAAATTCTAGTATTATCCTTATATTTCTGCCTCTAGAATTTTATGGTGTGCAAATTAGTTTAGGGAATAACAATTTCTTCAGATATGACAATATTTTTTCTCACTGTCTTAGAGTCCTTTAAGTTTTTTTTTTTTTTTTTTGCAAGTTTCGATCATGTTTATGTGCATTGCAATGAGTAAAGGTCTCAGTCTGGCCAGTCTGCCATAAAGGCAAGATTTCCTACAGTGTTGCAGTGAGGGTTGTCCTTCCACAGGTTTTCCCATCTCCAAACATGATCCCAGAGTGACCATTGGTTTCTTCATGACTTCCCTTACCAAGAACTTCCCCACTCCCGACCTGGCAGCCAGCTCTTTAACCCCTTAAGGACACATGACATGTGCGACATGTCATGATTCCCTTTTATTCCAGAAGTTTGGTCCTTAAGGGGTTAAAGAGAGCTGCTTTTTCCAAACCTCTTATATTTATGAATTATGGAGCCGCTGTGCTCTTGGAAACTTTCAAGACAGCAGAATGTTTTTTTTTTTCTAATGTTTTTCCACAACATTATATTTTTGAGCTCTGCAGGCATGTCCTTTGACCTCATGGCTTGGGTTTTGTTCTGATATGCATGTACAGCTCTAAGACCTTATATAGACTGTCTGTGCTCTTCCAAATCATGTATTTGCCATAGTTGTACTCCAAACCAAAGTGGATATGAGTGTAGATGTGAAAAATTATATTATGGTTTTAACGTTAAAAACTCGGAATGCTATAGTTGACTCTCATCCAATAAATGAAGACTAAAAGTGGTAAACGATGTAAGTGTCCAAAAAATTCAAACACTGTTTTCCACGTTTAAGTGTCAAATGAGTAATGCTTTATAATGTGGTAAATGTGAAAAGTGCCTGGTAGTCCTCTAAGTAGTTCAAAAGAGCGTGTAAAAAGGTCAATAGTCGTAAGTGCCAGATATGTGCAAAAAAAGTTTTTGCGATTTTCCAACATATTTGCTTTTGGAACTTGCTATGTTTACCACTTTTAGTCCTCAAATCCGTGTCAAGTCTTGAATTTTATTTCTAATTTCCTTACTAACCTTTCTTTTGAAACTGCCTTCCTTACCATCTCTATAGTGGTGGCTTGTAAGTCAGTTATACACCCATGTCTGAAGCTAAATTAGGAAGAATCATTCTTACCTCTAACTGTTCATTTGAATAGAAAGTAAATTTTCCATTTTTTATTTGCTTTTATCATAATGAGGTCACTAAATCTTCTGTGCAAACACAGAATAATTTCTTTTTTCATATTAGAAGTTACAAAATATACAGCAGTAATAAATTAGTGGAAATTATTCTTAAATATTATATTGTTATGACAATGTAGACTGTCATTGGTTGTTGAGGTAGCTATTCCTTTGTTTTTCTTTTCCTTCCTTCTTTATGACATCACCTTTTAGCATCCCTCAGAGTTGTGTGGGTGGGGGGAGGTTGGGCTCATTACTATTACTATTGTAATCCTTTTCATTACAAGAAAACCCATAAAGTGTAAATTATACAAATCACCCCAATCCTGGTTGTCACATTGACTATCTAATGTATGCTGAGTTTTACTCACTGTGACAAGCAAAAGTTCATTTTCTCAGAATTACATTAATCACAATGATTTCTTGTATCTGTTTTAGCTGTCACGTTGTCACTTAAAGGGGCCTAGTCATTTACTAGAATTGCACACATATAATAAAAACTGGTGACAAATAACACTTGTGATAATACCAAGGTTTGCAGTTAAGTGAGTTGATGTGCTAGGTAATAATTTATAAAGGCACGTTAAATTTGAATATTGATTTTTTTGTAACCTAGTACCCTTGCTTTCAATATTAGCTCAATAAATATACTAATGGGATAAAAAAATAGAATATATTTAGTTAAGGTTATTATTTCATTAAAGGACATTATAGGCACCAAGACCATTCAGCTCATTTAAGTGGTCTGGGTGCAGTGTCCCTGTCACACTTAGTCCTGCAATGTAAAGCACTGCAGTTTTTGCAGTGGCTTTCTATCAGGCAGCCACTAGAAGCGCTTCCGGGATTTTAACCAACTTTTGGTTGCCTAACTGAAGCTGGACAACCTTATGCTCTGCATGAGGACCTCCAGCGTCAATTGAATCAATGCTTTCCAATATGGAAGGACCAGGGCCGGTGCAAGGATTTTTTCCGCCCTAGGCAAAAAAATGTTTGCCGCCCCCTCCCCCCCATATGTCCGGCCCACCATGTGACATCACAATGCCCCGCCCATATGCTCTGCCATATGGGCCAACGCCAGTCTTCACAAAGTGTCTTTTATCTGAAAAGACAGTGTGTTTACATTAAAAAGCCTACAGGCACAGGTTATAGACACCAGAACCACTACATTATGCTGTAGTGCTTCTGGTGACTATAGTATCCATTTAATGTGAGGTAAATTAGAAATTAGTGCCACTAATAATATATTGGATTGCCTACTTACCACCAGATGAGGACAAGAGGCTGATGATGGGCTCAGTCTGGCTCCACAGGTCTGGTGTAGAAGAGGCTCTATGGAGACTGTTTTTAACAGTGCTCACAACAATTAATGAACAGGAAACAGCTCCATTTTTTAGGGCCCCTTACACAGCTTAAGGTCTGGGCCCCCAGAGCTTGACCGTGAGTATGCCTACAATGCTCACCCATAAGACCACCTACATGGCCCATCCATGAGTTGGGGATGTTTTATGTGTGCAATTTGTGTAAGGGATGTAGTGTGTTTATAGGGGATGCAGTGTGTTTGCGTATAAGGAATGCATTGTATGTTTCTGTGTGTGTGTGTGTGTGTGTGTGTGTGTGTGTAAGGGGTGCAAAGTTTGTTTCTGTGTATGTAATGTAGTTTCTGTGTCTAAGAGAATGAGTGTTTGTGTGAACGTAAGGGATGCATTGTGTGTTTCGGGTGTGTCTGTGTGTGAGTAGGAATGCATTGTATGTTTCTGTGTGTGTGTGTGTATGTGTATGTGGGGGGGGGGTGCATTGTGTATGTGTGTAGTGTAAAAGAGAGGGTTTGTGGGGTAGGATAGGGACTGAGAGGGGAGCAGCTCTTTATTTATTTATTTGTAAAATTCAAAGTGCTCTCCCCTCCTGTCAATTATTGATTTCCCCTTCCCTTTTGTCCCCCATGTTCTCCCCTTCTGTCCCTTAGTGCTCTCCCTTGGCCCCCTGTCCATCTGCAGTTCCCCCTTGGTGGTCTTCTCACTCCCACCTCCCCCTCCCCTAGTGGTCCTTACCCCCCCTCGTGGTCCTTACCCCCCCCCTTAGTGGTCCTTATATCCCCTCTCTCCCCCCTAGTGGTCCTTATCCCCCTCCCACCCCTAGTGGTCCTTATCCCCCCTCCCCTAGTGGTCCTTATCCCCCCTCCCCTAGTGGTCCTTATCTCCCCTCCTCCCCTAGTGGTCCTTATACCCCCCTCTCTCCCACCCCTAGTGGTCCTTATCCCCCTCCCTCCCACCCCTAGTGGTCCTTTCCCCCCCTCCAACCCCTAGTGGTCATTTCCCCCCCTTCCCTCCCACCCCTAGTGGTCCTTTCCCCCCCTCCCTCCCACCCCTAGTGGTCCTTTCCCCCCCCCCTCCCACCCCAAGTGGTCCTTTCCCCCCCCTCCCTCCCACCCCTAGTGGTCCTTCCCCCCTCCCTCCCTCCCACCCCTAGTGGTCCTTTCCCCCCCCTCCCACCCCTAGCGTCCTTTTCCCCCCTCCCTCCCTCCCACCCCTAGTGGTCTTTCCCCCCCTCCCACCCCTAGTGGTCCTTTACCCCCCCCTCCCACCCCTAGTGGTCCTTTCCCTCCCACCCCTAGTGGTCCTTATCCCCCCCTAGTGGTCCTTACCCTCCCCTCCTGCCTTTGTAGCGTGGCCTAATGCAGACATTAGGCAGATCATTTATAAATAATGTAAATAGTAGGGGGCCGAGAATGGAAACTTGGGGAACACCACACGTGACTGGGAGAGGGAGGGAGTCGCTGTCAGAAATCAGGGCCGGCTCCACCTGTAAGGCGACCTAGGCAGCCGTCTAGGGCGCAACTTACCAGGGAGCGCCGGATCCCTGCACCCGGTGTCGCTCCTCATGCTGCACCACCTGAGCGCTCTTGCAAGCCTCAGGCGGCGCAGCACTGCAGCATGGAGGGCGGCCGGGTTTGAGTGACCGGCAGGAGGGAAGCGCAGAGCGCTCCCTCCTGCCGGTCTCTCCATGTAGCGTGGCCGGGCGGGGCGGAACGCGGGACAGGAACCTTTGTTTCCTGTGCCCGGCCGCCGGCAGACTGAAGGGAAGTGCTCACTGAGTGAGCACTTCCTGTCAGTCCGCCGGCGGCCGGGTACAGGAAACAAAGGTTCCTGTCCCGCGTTCCGCGCCGCCCGGCCACGCTACATGGAGAGACCGGCAGAAGGGAGCGCTCTGCGCTTCCCTCCTGCCGGTCACTCAAACCCGGCCGCCCTCCATGCTGCGATGCTGCGCCGCCTGAGGCTTGCAAGAGCGCTCAGGCGGCGCAGCATGAGGAGCGACACCGGGTGCAGGGATCCGGCGCCCCCTGGTAAGTTGCGCCCTAGGCGGCTGCCTAGGTCGCCTTACAGGTGGCGCCGGCCCTGGGAAGGACTAATGTGCTCACAACCCTCGCAATTTCCCGTCGGATGATGTTGGGGGAGGCAAAGGGAACTATATTGCTAGGAATACAGATTTGTATTCCAAGCACTATGGTATCCCTTTAAATCAACTGTAATCTGTACGAATTACAAAGCATGAACCTGTTTCTTATATTTTATTTAACAAGAAATATAAATGGCATAAATGGAAATCATGTTTTCATATATGATTTTCTAATTGCTAATTATAATTTGCAAGAAAATACAAGCAGCATTTTCTTGTTGAATGAATAATGCAAGAGGCCTGCATCTGACTGATTGGTAATAATGCCATTCGTAGCTATAAAATATAATTGTTCTTTGCATCATGAAAATGCATTAATATGTTTTCAGTTTGAAAGAAGAGTTGATTCAAGGGTGAAAAGATTTACAGAGTAGCATTATTATTAGCATGTGTTTTTTATATTATGAAATTATCCATTTATTGTCTATGATCACCACTATAACTTGAATGCATTCGAAAGGTGTTGATAAGGTTTTTTGTTTTTTTTAATCTTATTAATATGTTGTTATTTTGAACGCTTAAATATTTATCATTTTTGCACCAATTTTTTTTTTTGTAGAATGATACATGAGAAGACAAGCTAAAAGACATCCTATCACCGCAAGTATATAGCTCAGCTATTAACAGCACAGAGTGAGCTGAACTGCCTGCATTAGAACAAGGAAACACCCAGCCAGACATATTGTGTTCCTGAGTTTGGATTAAATTAAGGAGGTTTATTGTTATTAAGCAAAGCAGCCTTCATTATAAGGGGACTCACATACAAGGACAAAACATACATGCAGTAATATACATCTTGTTTCTTTCACTATCTGCTAGTTGACTGTGGATTAAATGAAATAGCAGTATCTTACAAGTAGTAGTGCAAAGCAGCCATATGGATTAATATTACAACCCATTAATATTATACAACCCATGGCCAGCTGAATTTAACACAGTAAGAGGATATAATTGGATTAATACTTCAGTCCCTTTTCTCTGTGAGAGTGCCCTGACCTAATTCTAGTATTGTCTGGACTCTGGATTAATTTCAAAGACACAGATTTGAAGAAAAATAAATTTAGAAAGTTATCTAGAAGAGTGTTATACAACGGTTTGTTAATGCAGATTTTAACCCTTGGATTTCCTCCATCTCTGTGTTCCATGCAGTTTATCAACCATGGGGTGTTATGTTGTCACTTTCTTCTTCTCGCTTGTAATATACAATGACAATGAACATCCTAGCTCTATAGATACATAGTTATGAGGGAGGAGTTGGACTTCCAAAGTTAAAGGGACACTATATTCACCAAAATAACTAGCTTAAGCGTTTTTTTGGTGTATAGACCATGCACCTGCACTCTTACTGCTTATTTCTCTGCTAATTAGGAGTGTAATCACTGTGTTTATGTAGCCCTAGTCACTCCTCTAGGGCTACACAGCCTTCCTAAACACTTTCTGTAAGGAGTCATCTAATGTTTACACTTCCTTCATTGCAAATTCTGTTTAATTAAGAACTTCTTATCTTCTGCTCTCTTAATAGCTTGCTAGACCATGCAGGATGTAAATAAAGTTCAATTTGCACAGCAGGAGCACTTTGAAAGTAAGTTACATCAGATTGTTTTACTGGCTGTGTTAGGCACAACCAGAGGAGTTGTGGCTAGGGCTGCATCAGTAGAAACAAAGGTTATTTAACCCCTTAATGGCAGAAAATTGTAGATTATGCTAACATAGTGTAACTATAATCTTAATTCTAGTAATAACAGGAGGCAAACATTTGCATATCTCTCTTTACTGAAAATCTCCAGTAGCACAGAAACAGAACAACCAATCAGAAAAAAGTCAGGTGATACATAAAAGGCCCTGACAGTCTCATCACTTCCTCTTTCTTTGTAGCAAATATTAAACAGGTAAAAAAACACAGAAAACGTGACAAGCGACATAAGTTAAAAGTTCAATCAAACAAGGTTATCCCAAATCCAGGTATGAACCCTTCATGCAAAAAACTGAAAGGTGAGTCTGTCCCTTTAAGAGAACCAAACACCAAAATCATTGGAACATCTATTATGCATGTCATGATAGAAAAGAGAACGCATTCATTCAATTAATCATCAAATCTATATAAATGAGATACATAATCCTATAAAGTTTAACCAGAGGAAAAAAAAAACCATAATGACCTACAATTCGGGAGGGAAAAGTAGGGAGGGTAATAATCGCCTCCTGTCAGTACTAAAATTAAGAATATAGGTGCACTACATTAGCATAATCTACAATTTTACCACATGACAGGAGGCTTCATATTTGCATTTTTAATGCTAAGAATTAATCGAAGCAAAGGAGGCATAAGAAGTCTGACGAAAATAAAACATCCTGAATGTACTCTCTTGCGTCCAACCCGCACAACGTCAGCAAGAATGGCTCCTGCTGAGAAAGCTTGTGAAGTGGTCGCACCCCTAACCTAGTGGGCCCCAAAGCATGGTTCAACGCCGGTTAACGATAAAAGCCAGTGGACCCATCTGGCCAGTATTGTAGTAGACACTGATCCATGAGGCTTAACATTTGAAATCAAAAGTTGACCTGCCCAAGAGGTTCGGAGAGGAGCTGAGATTTCGGCATATCGCATTAACGTCTTAACCACACATAGTCTGCTAGGAAGAATGGGTAAAAAAAATGAAGAGGAGTCTGACTTAGTATGGTGGGAGATCATAAAAGTAACCACCTCTGGAGTGAAGGAGAAATCGTCGACATCAAACACCCTGATGTCCGCCACGCAACGAAAAGAGATGAGACACAGCAAGAGGGTAAGTTTGGCCGAAAGTTGTCTCAGTGAGAGGTACGAGTTATCCGGCCAATCTCTAAGGAAGCAAAATATCCACAGCCGTGAATATTCCAGTGCTGGATATCTCGACAAACCAATGGGTCCCACCGGAATGCCCTGCATAGGAACGTGTACCGCTGAAATAGCAGATCTGACCACATTGAGGGATCGGTATGACCGACCTAACAAAAACAGATGTGAGAGGTAGTTGAGGATTAATGGGACAGGAGCAGTAAAGGGATCAGAATCCCTCTCTAGATACCAACTACTCCAGGCAGACCATACGGAAATATAGAATTTCTTGGTGCCAGGAGCCCATGAATCCTATAAAAGATCCTTAGCGATTGCGATAGGCCATGAACTGACCAGGATCCCCTGAAATTGTCCAGGCCACTAGGTTCGGGCTTCTAATTTAGCACGAGGGGGTAAGGTTCTCCCCGTGGTCCTGTCAGAAGTAGAGGGAATGTTGGTAGGAGAAGCAGAGCATCGTGGGACATCTCCAATAAGTCCGGAAACCATGCCAAAGTGGAGTTATGAGAAGTAGAGATACTTTGTGGGTTCGTGCATGACAGAGCACTCTCACTATAATGGAGAACGGGGGAAACGCATATGCCCCGTGACTCGGCCATGTTTTTAGGAATGTGTCCACTGCTTTGCAATTCGGATCTGGGAGCCAGCTGTAGTAGTTCAGAAGTTGGTGGTTGGTCTGGGAAGCAAATAGATCTAGAAGTAATGGGTTCTTCCAATGATTCAATTCCTGGAATACCGAGTAGTTGAGTTTCCAATTGATGTTGTCTCGCCAATGGCGTGAGAACCAATCCGCCATCAGGTTGGTAATTCCCGGTAGGTATTCCGCCCGAAGCGTGATATTGCGAGATAGACAAACCTTTTATATGTCCTTCGTGGCCTCTTTGAGAGCCTGGCATCTGGCCCCGCCCAGGCGGTTGATGTATTGCACCGCCAAGATATTGTCATTTGAGTCATGGCTGGAAAGAAGTTGGATGATTGGAAGTATGTTTTGGAGCCTGTTGACCAGAAGCTGCTGGTGGCTCGGCTCCTTTGCCGACCAGCCCTCTCAAAAACACCTCGTACAGGTGGGGCACATAAGACCTGCTTCAGGGATGCGTGTGCCTTATTTAAGGTGGTAAACAGGCTCATGTGCCTCTTGAGTTTGGCTATGAAGGTTTTGACAGACAGTAGGCCTCTAGCTTCTGGGCAGAGTTCTTTAGATCCAAGTTCTAACATCTTGTTGTCTATACGGAGCAAGACTGATCTGCTACGTTCAGTGCATAGTGCCACAATGGTATTGCCCAGTAGGCATATGGACCACTGAGCCCATTCACAGATAGCATGTGGGTCGAGTTGGATGCCTTGGGAGAGTGCTAAATCTGCAAAGTAGAGAATCTTTGCAATAGGGACGAGCAAGTTTAGTAGTTTGTCTTGCTTTCTCAGCGCCCTTGCTTGGGTCCTGTCCAGAGCGGGACATAAAGACCACCACCATAACATCAAATTCCTGGGTGAAGGCCACCTTGTCCAGCAGGAGCGGCCTGGCTTTCAGCCATGCTCGAACTTCTTTCTCTAGTGGCTAGCATAGCCAATAGTGTACAAATCGAGCCAGGTGGTCACGAAGGGTCCATTCTGATGATCAAGGGTAGCAAATGGTACAAGGGTCAAAGAGTGGTATTTCTTGCTCGTTCAAGAAGATACCATCCTCAGTCACCCTAGTTTTAGGGCCACTCAGGGAAACCTTGTGTCTTTCGTCCTTGCCAGTCTTCGCGCCATTTGTCCAAAATGTTAAGGTTACTTGGTGGACCATAGTCCTCCTCGTCGCAGGAAGCAGGCCGTGGGCGGTGTAACGAAAATATACCCCAACACGCAGGATTCAACTCAACAGAAGACAACACAGAGGGGAGATACGTCTACCGGACCTTAGAATGTCCGGGCTCGACGTATATGAGAGGAGTACAGAGTCAGGAGCAATCCGAGTTCAAGGGCACAAAGAGACAGCGTAAACTAAGACTAGCCGGGGTCTGGTACACAGTAAACAGCAAGCCGGCAAACAGAACAGATAAGGATAAAGAGATAACGTAGTCAGAAACAAAGCCAAGGTCAAGTATGAAGGAACACAACTGAACACACCAAGCGCTAAAGGGAACTGAAACAGAAACCACGATAGGGCAAGGAACAAGGGAAAAAGGTGAGTATATATACCTAAACATCTATTTTGATTGGCCCCTGTCATATCCACGCCCCCAAAAGGTAATTGTATGGGGAGTGTGGCATGACAGGGACCAATGGGAGGCCTTTGCCAATTTAGGCTCCCACTGTCCCTTTAATACCCACGGCGTGCTCTTAGAGTCAGGCGGGACACGTGACTGCTTCTCGCGGTCACTGCCCGCCTTCCTGTCACAGACGGCAGATGAGCCGTGCGCGGCTCGTGCAGCAGCAGGACCGCGCACGGCTTGAACAGAGGACCCCGGCCGGCCCCTGGAAAGGGTAAGTACCGCTACAGGCAGACAGGTTCCCGTGATTCTGCTCACTTGGGCCATTTGACAGGTGCTTTGCCCTTGATACTAGAGGCCGGGAGCTTGATCCCTTCCAATGGAGCTTGGATTTTGACATTTCTGATCCCGAGGCCTCCGCCAAGTCTGATGAGCCTGCTTCTACATTGGGGTAGAGCTCATAGCAGAGCTTTCTCCACCGAGGCCGCCACCATGGCATTAATCATAGCTTGGAAGTCTTGGGTCGGTTGCGGTGTGTCTTCCATGATCTGGTTCTGTCCTGTGTGCGAGACAGTGACAGTCAGCGGGGGCAGGGAAATCACATAGGGGTGAAATATAGCAATACAACAAAAACAGACAAAATTGTGCACAAACCACAGTGAAACAATAATAGTGAATATTTAGCAGAAAAAGGTAAAGTATCCACAGGTTTCCCCAAAGACCTCCTCTTGTCTTCAATACAATATATAAAACAATTTTGTATTTGTTTATTTGGATTACTACTGTTACAACACCACACAAGTCCCTGAGGAATTCCTGATAGTGGATGAAACACGTAGGACGCCTAGTGGTGACACAGATTGTTTTTAACTTGAATGTAAATTATTATTTTTTTCTTTTATACTCCGGATAGTCTACTTCAATTTTATTTCTATTCTTTCCTGAGCTAATCCGTTAATGGGAGAAATGTGATGGAATAACCAAGCTGACCCCGACAACAAATTTTTATTCAAGGCTTTATTACATCTGGGAAAGTGTGAGTGGCCATTTGTTATTACACCTATGGTTCACTTAACTCACACAGTTATATGCTATGATATTTTGTTTATTTTGATTTAGCAGATCATCCCCTATTGTTTTATACAATCACATAGGGGTGCCAGCCTCCTGGTACAACTGGGGCTTCCCCAGGGTATAGTGGCCCAGAATTGCCTGTGATTGCATAATATTGTGTGCCAATGAGGGAGGGCTCTCTCTCTCCTGATAACCAAGTGTAATACCCTTGAGAGGTAGCTGAGATCTGAATGTCTCGTAGGAGCGGGAGACCCAGGAACTCCCCTGTTGTACTGGGTTCACCAGAGCTCTACGCAGAGCTGAACCTCATTCAGATATGAGCAATATGAAGTGCACATATTAGGCGGAGGCACGTCAGTACCACATAGGATAATTCCATAAAGTTTACTCCATTACAAAACTTTAGCCCTCCTGCCACCTTTGATTTCCTTTCTGGCACAATTTGAGATCCCGTCCAGTAAATCAATAATTGTTGCAGGAATCTACCGCCCACCTAGCTCCCACCTAGCCCACCGAGCTCCAGTTCATTCCCTATCTGACATAGCCCATCTCCTTAGTAAAACCATAGCTTAAAACCCAAAAAGTGAACTGTTGGTCTTTGGAGATTTTAATATTGATTGGCTGAATCCTAAAAATAATAGTTCTTGCTCGCGGTTTAAAACTTTGCAGCTAACGCAATTAATCTCCTCCCCAACTCGCATAAACATTAAAAGCCATAACCATACCCTGCTCGATTGGATTCTCTCCACTTCTCCTGATAGAATCCAGGAGGCCGGTGTTCTCCCTAACAGATTCAGTGATTACTGTTTAGTGTACTGCGTGCGCAAAATAAATGCTACTAAATCCTCTCCCAAGGTTAAAATCACCAGGTCCTTCAAAAAAATTAATTCTTGAATCCTTTCTTAATGACAAGAACCTCCCATGGCACAGATTAAACCTTATCCCAGATCTAGACTGTGCAGTTGAATTCTTTCAGTCTGAACTCCAACAAGTTTGGAATTTGCATGCCCTGCTGCGTAAGGTGAGAGTAAAAGGACCACATATGAACTGGATCACAGCTGACCTCATCCAAATGTACCAATTTCGGTATTCTTTGTGGTCAAAGTTCAAGCGTACTGACTCTATGAATTATCACTGTGCATATAGATAATGGCGAAATATATGCACAAAACAAACAAAATTGGCCAAGGCCCAATATTTCTGTGAAAATCTGAACAATAACCTATCAAACCCTAGAAACCTTTGGAAAGTCATAAATAACTTACAAAGTCCCCCAATCCACTCCCAACACTCCACTGTCAAAGTAGATAACCAAACCCTGCAACTTCCCTTAGATGTAGCAAATGCCTTGAACAATTATTTTGTCGGATGCTCCACTGCTCTGATTACCAAGCTAATAAACGACACACATCATGAAACTACAAATGTGGATCAGGCCCCACTAAATTTGCAAGGACCCAATATAGACAAGTTCATTTTTAGACCTGTACCTATTAGTGTAATTAAAAAAACACCTTAATAATCTAAAAATGAAAAAAACAGTCTGGACCTGATCAAATCTCAGCAATTCTGTTGAAGCTCAGTGCGCTGGCAATTGCTAAACCTGTCGCAACCCTAATTAATGAATCCTTGGTGTCTGGATACATACCCAAACTTTGGAAGACTGCGAGAGTAGTGCCTATGTGTGTATGTGTATGTGGGGGGGTGCATTGTGTATGTGTGTAGTGTAAAAGAGAGGGTTTGTGGGGTAGGATAGGGACTGAGAGGGGAGCAGCTCTTTATTTATTTATTTGTAAAATTCAAAGTGCTCTCCCCTCCTGTCAATTATTGATTTCCCCTTCCCTTTTGTCCCCCCATGTTCTCCCCTTCTGTCCCTTAGTGCTCTCCCTTGGCCCCCTGTCCATCTGCAGTTCCCCCTTGGTGGTCTTCTCACTCCCACCTCCCCCTCCCCTAGTGGTCCTTACCCCCCCTCGTGGTCCTTACCCCCCCTTAGTGGTCCTTATATCCCCTCTCTCCCTCCTACTGGTCGTGATCCCCCTCCCACCCCTAGTGGTCCTTATCCCCCCTCCCCTAGTGGTCCTTATCCCCCCTCCCCTAGTGGTCCTTATCCCCCCTCCCCTAGTGGTCCTTATCTCCCCTCCTCCCCTAGTGGTCCTTATACCCCCCTCTATCCCACCCCTAGTGGTCCTTATCCCCCTCCCTCCCACCCCTAGTGGTCCTTTCCCCCCCTCCCTCCCACCCCAAGTGGTCCTTTCCCCCCCCCCTCCCTCCCACCCCTAGTGGTCCTTCCCCCTTCCCTCCCTCCCACAGCTAGTGGTCCTTTCCCCCCCTCCCACCCCTAGCGTCCTTTTCCCCCCTCCCTCCCTCCCACCCCTAGTGGTCTTTCCCCCCCTCCCACCCCTAGTGGTCCTTTACCCCCCCCTCCCACCCCTAGTGGTCCTTTCCCTCCCACCCCTAGTGGTCCTTATCCCCCCCTAGTGGTCCTTACCCTCCCCTCCTGCCTTTGTAGCGTGGCCTAATGCAGACATTAGGCAGATCATTTATAAATAATGTAAATAGTAGGGGGCCGAGAATGGAAACTTGGGGAACACCACACGTGACTGGGAGAGGGAGGGAGTCGCTGTCAGAAATCAGGGCCGGCGCCACCTGTAAGGCGACCTAGGCAGCCGTCTAGGGCGCAACTTACCAGGGGGCGCCGGATCCCTGCACCCGGTGTCGCTCCTCATGCTGCGCCACCTGAGCGCTCTTGCAAGCCTCAGGCGGCGCAGCACTGCAGCATGGAGGGCGGCCGGGTTTGAGTGACCGGCAGGAGGGAAGCGCAGAGCGCTCCCTCCTGCTGGTCTCTCCATGTAGCGTGGCCGGGCGGGGCGGAACGCGGGAGAGCGCTCCCTCCTGCCGGTCTCTCCATGTAGCGTGGCCGGGCGGGGCGGAACGCGGGACAGGAACCTTTGTTTCCTGTGCCCGGCCGCCGGCAGACTGAAGGGAAGCGCTCACTGAGTGAGCACTTCCTGTCAGTCCGCCGGCGGCCGGGTACAGGAAACAAAGGTTCCTGTCCCGCGTTCCGCGCCGCCCGGCCACGCTACATGGAGAGACCGGCAGAAGGGAGCGCTCTGCGCTTCCCTCCTGCCGGTCACTCAAACCCGGCCGCCCTCCATGCTGCAGTGCTGCGCCGCCTGAGGCTTGCAAGAGCGCTCAGGCGGCGCAGCATGAGGAGCAACACCGGGTGCAGGGATCCGGCGCCCCCTGGTAAGTTGCGCCCTAGGCGGCTGCCTAGGTCGCCTTACAGGTGGCGCCGGCCCTGATTTCTGACAGCGATTCCCTCTCCCAGTCACGTGTGGTGTTCCCCAAGTTTCCATTCTCGGCCCCCTACTATTTACATTATTTATAAATGATCTGCCTAATGTCTGCAAATCCTGAAATGTACACATGTACGCAGACGACACAGTAATCTATGCAAGCAAATCTGATCTACCGCAGCTTGAGGCTGTGTTCCAAGACCAGTTTAGAGAGGTAGAAAAGTGGATTGCAAAAAACAAACTCTTCCTAAACACTGACAAAACTGTCACAATGATCTTTGGAACAGTACCGAAATTACACAAATTACACAATTCCCACCTATCCATCAAAACTAATTCAAATAGCACACTGACCGCAGTCCACTCTTTCAAATACCTGGGTATGTTATTAGACCCCTATATATCTTTTGTCCTCCACATAGAAAAACTTGCATCCAAACTTTATTCAAAACTAGGTGCCCTGTACTGAAACAAATCCTGCCTAAGCCCTACAGTAAAGGAAGAGATTGTACAGCAAATGTTGATGCCAGTCATTGATTATGGGGATGTAGTATATGCACCTGCACCGCAATCCCACATTAATAAATTCAATACATTGTATAACTCGTTCTGCCGATTTGTGCTACAATGTAATTACAGGACCCACCATTGTGACATGCTAAAAGAACTAAACTGGCTGTCGCTGGAATCCAGACGCACCCTTCATCATTCAAGCCTTGTGTTTAAGAGCTTTTCTGGGAAGCTCCCATCCTACCTGAGTTTAATGCTCTCCTCGGCTGTTCCCACCTCCTATAACCTTCGATCCAGTACCAGCACTTTATTTAGTCTACCTCAATACAAAAGAAAAAAGCAGCCTGATCCTCCTTCTACTACAAAGTGCCACAATTGTGGAATGACCTTCCGCACACTTTATAATCTTCCCAAAGCCTAAAGTCCTTTAAGAGATCCCTCTCTACATACCTCAAAACAGAATGCACGTGTTATGGTTGATTCTATATTCCCTACCTGTTTTATGTTAAATGTTGTATATATTGTGTATTAATATTGTTTTTTTAATTTTATTGTACCCTAATGTATCAATGCAATGTTTTGTGGACCCAGGACATACTTGAAAATGAGAGAAATCTCATTGTATCTTTCCTGGTAAAATATTTTATAAATAAAATAAAAAATAGTAAACTAGTCCATTAAAAATCTGCCACAGCAGATCCCGCATATAATTAGCTGGGGTGCACCCCAGGTGGTGTGCTGTGATAACCAAGGGACACCCACATTAGTATTTTGCACAATATTGGAAAGACATGGAAATCAGTGGGGGTCACCCCAGGTGGTGTGCCATGAAGACCCAGAGGAGACCCACAGTAATATTTGTACAGTATATATATCTCCCTGTTAATGGCGATAGTGCATGCACTCAGGCAGTATAAAATACACTCAGTTTCCAGGGAGAATCCAACCATTTCCTTAGTACTGTTAGGAATCCTGTATCAATTGTGAGCTGACAGGTACAGTAGCAATCCAGTCTTAATGAGGTACCTTTAGTTGATCTCCAAGTTGAATGTGTAAGAATCCAGCAGGTCACCTAAAATCCGAATCGTGCGATTCCAGATATGGAATAGAGCAAGGAAATGTCAGCCATGAATCTCGCGATAATCACAAGATCCAAGATGGCTGCCGCTCGCGCGCAATGGTCAGCAAGCCCTGCAAAATGCGGGCCTGCCAAAATATTGCAAACTAAGTGCCCCGGACTCCCCTCAACCCATCCCCCAAGCCTACTAGCTACATGATTGTGATTCCTACTGAACCAGACTGAGAGACCATTTAAAGGCTCAGAAACCCTTTGCAGGTGTTATGCTTACTTAGCTGATAAGAGTGGGACACTGTGAGCCTAGCATATTGCACCTTTTCACAATATTCTAATTTACTGAGATTGTGGATTTGGTGTTCTCATGAGCTGTAAGCCATAATCGTTGCACTAATGAAAAATCATGGCTTGAACTATCTTGTTTTGCATGTAATGCATCTATCTCATATAATAGTTTCTCCTTTTACGTTGCATTACTGAAATAAATTAACGTTTGCATGATATACTAATTTTCCGAGTATCAACTCTATACACAAAAACTGCTTTATTAAGCTAAAGTATTTTTGGTGGCTATACTATCTCTTTAAAGTTCTACAAGCATTTACATAGTTACATAGCTGAAAAGAGACTTGCATCCATCAAGTTCAGCCTTCCTCACATATGTTTTTGCTGTTGATCCAAAAGAAGGCAAAAAAAACTAGTTTGAAGTGCTTCCAATTTTGCAACAAACTAGGAAAAAATTCCTTCTTGACCCCAAAATAGCAGTTGGATATCTCCTCGGATCAAGCAGCTATTACCCCACTAATTAGAAGTTATATTTCTGTATGTTTTGTTTTTGGAAGTATTTATCCAATTGCAGTTTAAACATCTGTATAGACTCCGATAAAACCCACCTCTTCCGGCAGAGAATTCCATACCCTTATTGCTCTTACTGTAAAAAAAAACTTTTCTTTGCCTTAGATTAAATCTCTTTTCTTCCAGCCTAAATGCATAGAATACCAGATAATGAATAGAATAGATTACCAGATAATGGTTTGTACTGGCCTCGAATATATTTGTATAATGTTATAATTTCTTCTCTGAGAGGAAGACAGCCACTAGAGGTTGGATTAACCCTGCTATGTAAACATAGCAATTTCTCTGAAACTGCTATGTTTACATGTGAAGGGTTAAACCCTGAGGGACCTGGCACCCAGGCTACTTCATTGAGCTGAAGTGGTCTGGGTGACTATAGTCTCCCTTTAAATTTCAGCTGCCATTTTAGTGCCCAGTCCCCCAATCTATCCAAATCCCTCTGCAGCAAAGCAATATCCTGCTCACATTTTATTATTTTACAAAGTTTTATGACATCTGCAAACACCTATTACATAGGTGCAAACCCTGCAAGTTCTTGCAAGCAATGATCAGCCCCTGTGGATAGGTATGGAGGACTCTTGTCTAAAACTCTAAAAGCAAAAGTGGTCATGGAAGTTGTAGTGACCCTTTAAGAATTTCATATATAGGTTAGTATTAGTAACACACCATTTTATTTGCATTTAAATAAATGTATTCATTTAATTGTACTTTAAAATATCTAAATAAAACAGCGAATATATAACTTCTACAAAAAAATAATATATAGTCTTTGATTATGACCTTGAATTGTCCTGAATATTGTATAGGAACAATGTAAATGAGGCATTTTAAACATCTAACTGTTCTATTTTGATGTGAAATTTAATTTGGAGCTCCCAGGACAAATATTATCCTTTGAATCATAATGTTTCTAGGCTACCAAATAAAACCAATCCATTTGCATTGCTATAAAACAGGACGGTATAGGGAAAAAAATTGATTACATAAAAAAAAAATCATGCACACTATGCAACACAGAGCACAACTGTTACAATTGATTATATGATATTAAATTCAGTAAGGTACGGTAGATACATTCATGGACAGATGCAATCTGGCATGCTTCTGAATTTGCACACATGAAACAATATGATTAATAAGACTACCACATCCATAATAACTTTTCAGTCCCTTTCCCTGTATATTTTTAGGTTGATGAAAAAATAACAATTGGGAAAAAATTCTAGATAGATGGACACTTTTTTCCCCACTTTTATTCATATTCATATTTATATTATATTAATCAAATGTAGATATGAGGGCACTTACTGTTATCCCATTGTTTACAAATGAATCTTTCATTCTAATGCCTTGGTACACCATGCTGGAACCAATTTACAACTTGAAATTCAGAGAAAAATGGTCACCCGTATGTCTTTAGTTAATAGGAAAAAATAAAAATAACTTTATTTGTGTAGCATCAAATTAAAGTGTAAAAAATGTCCAGTGTTTGTGAATGTACATAATCCATTTTGAATACCTTGGGTTGGCTACTTTTGCAAATGGTAATTCATGGGCTGCCATATGGTCTCAAAGACAAAACCATTCTGGAAATCTCAGTGTATAATAACTGAAATAGGCAAGACTTATATTTAATTCTGTAATGTTCAAAAACACCACAAAATCTTGACTTGTGAATATTGTTGTGTATGTGAGGCAGTTCGTTCTATAACATGTGAGAGTGTTTTAGAGACGTAACACATATAAAACTAATGATATTTGTAAAATCTGCAGATTGTTTTGTGAAATCTGTATGTGCAGTCTTTCATCTCTATGAGAAGCATTTGAGTGTACCATTGAGAAGAAGTGAGTGACAGGATGTGATATCAGGATGGTATGTGGAAGATCCTCGTTTGGCACTGGATTCCAAGTAAGTTTTAACTTTACGTTTCAGGGTTTTTTAACATAATAAGGTGGAGGGGCACCTCTTAACTAATGCCCAATTGGGTACTATACAGATTTTTTTTGATTATTTTTTTTTGAAATGTTGCCGTAACCTTTTACGTTTCTTGATTATTAATTATACATGTGGATATGTGTAGAAGTAGCATTCCATTTAAATGTTCAAGTACACTTGCTTAGCAACTAGTGATACATAATATACTTCTTTACAGAAAAGAAGACTTTGACATAAAAGCCTTGTATAAAAACCATGCCTAACCAAGTCCCACAATGCACTCCCCCCCTCCCCTCCCCCCCCCCCCACAATCCAGGTAGTACCTCCTATTCTACCCAGGGTTACATTTTTCAGTTTTCCGAACTGCTTTCCATTTAAAGTGGAGTGAATTAGGGAGGCAAAGGCTATCCCTAGAAAAGTTGCTTTGGAGACAGGTCACTTAACTTGTTTGCAGTTCATTTGGCTTCCTTCTTCCCAACATTTTTTAACACTTTCCTAGGACTACCAGCCCCATGAACAGGTTAGTATCTTTAGACCCGAATATACCCATTAGTTCACTCTCTACCATAGATTATTTGTAGCATGGTTGAGCAAATTAAATTGTGGTCTGTTGTCTGCTCCAGTAACCACCTCATCATTGACATCCCATTCAATGGCAGAGTGTTCTATGCTAAAAGGACACGATGTCGTTTCATAGCTTGTCTCCTCTTTCCTGCAGTGCCATAATGCAAATTGCTGGAACTTCATTTATTTAGCAGCTGACACAGCAAAAATAACAGACAACTGCTAGTCTTAAAGAAAGATATATAGAATAAAGGTGAACAGCGCTAGCAGTATAAAGAATATATATATTACATACGTAATGGAAGATACTTCTCGGTGGTATAGCTTAAAAGAAAAAACAAAATACAATAATAGTGCAATATATTTTGACAATGAAGTGGATGATGAAGGAATATATAATTCTCACTCACACTTTGGAGAGCTTTATAAGCTCAATTTCAGGGGCCTGGAGGGAATAATCCCCGTCTACGGATTTCTTGGTATGCAGTCTTCTAGGTGGACTTATAGATATGGATTTTCGTAATATATAGGACGAAAAATAAAAAGAAACCAATGGTATAGATTGTAAATGTATATAAAGCGCAATTAGAAAAGATCCTACTTACATATACTAGAGCAATGGACCTGCTCTAGTGTAAACAGCTTCAGGTGGAACAATCCCCACCTAGGGATGTAATGGACCCAAATATAGCAGCAGCAAGATGGAGTAGGAAGTAGGACTAAGGTAGACTGGATATATATAAAAATGTATATACTTTATTGTAACAAATATTTAAAAGTGAACTAACAAATATATAAAATACCAGTCAAAGTAAAAAAAAGTTCGTAGTTCTTCCTCACTTAACGCGTTTCGCTGTGGCTTTTTCAAAAGTGAATACTTGCTGCAGGGGGTCCTCGCGGTTATAAATCTTCTATAATTGTAGAAATGAATTCCGGTGTGTATAGCGTGGCACTTCCGGTTTCGTCGTGATGACGCGGACGGAAGTCCTTCAGGCGCCATTTTGGATAAGGGCAAAAAGTCTGTGAGTGCCCAAAAGACGGCACAATAGTATACAGATGGAAATTATATGTGTTCGCAGCAGTGTTCGCAATATTGTAAAGGGCTATAAAAATCACTCGGTATCTGCACATTTTTTACAACACAATAAAGACTTTTACAATTTCTAGGGATTGCAAAATACAAGCCACATTGGAGAGGAGGCGATATTATGAAAAATATTGGAAAACTAGAAATGGAATGGGTTTACCAATTAGACACCCTCCATCCTAATGGGCTTAATCTAGAATTTGATTTGATCCATTTTTTATAATTTATTAAGTATTTTAATGTTCTTATTTTTATATTTATGTATTTTTATTGCACTCTTTTACACTATTATTCTTTAATATATACTTGGTATTGTCAATAATGAGCACACCTCCACAACTGTGATTTATTTCCATAACTTTATCCAAATTATTTAAATTATTATATTAAGACCGATATTCAGACATCTGCCTAATAATAATTACCCACATGGAATATTTCAATGCCTTTTTTCTAAATACTTTATGTTTAAACCCCTATGCTGGTATAACATCTATCATTATCTATGTGAAGAAACCTATCTAACATATAATTTCCATCTGTATACTATTGTGCCGTCTTTTGGGCACTCACAGACTTTTTGCCCATATCCAAAATAGCGCCTGAAGGACTTCCGCCCGCGTCATCACGACGGAACCGGAAGTGACACGCTATACACACCGGAATTCATTTCTACAATTACAGAAGATTTATAACCGCGAGGACCCCCTGCAGCAAGTATTCACTTTTGAAAAAGCCACGGCGAAACGCGTTAAGTGAGGAAGAACTACAGATTTTTTTTTACTTTGACTGGTATTTTATATATTTTTTACTTCACTTTTAAATATTTGTTACAATAAAGTATATACATTTTTATATATATATATCCAGTCTACCTTAGTCCTACTTCCTACTCCATCTTGCTGCTGCTATATTTGGGTCCATTACATCCCTAGGTGGGGATTGTAGCTTACTCACAGATAGAGAGCACTTATTTTTGTATTTTTTATCTAGTCTTAAAGAAAGCTGGCCTGCTGTGGAGATTATCTGATCTACTTGCTCTCCATTTAATCTATCTCTCTGGGCAGTAGGATATGAAGAGAGAGTGAAAACATGAATATGTTGGAGCACTAGCCAGCCATCAGAGGTAATTATTACACAAGTACTATAAATAACTATATAAATACAAATATTATTCATAGTTATGCTGTGTACATACCACATAGCTAGGTTAGGTAATTAAGATTATAGATACTTTGTTGATCAATGGCAAGTTCAAAAACATGGATATTGTTAACAATAATTATTTCTTTACAGAAGCTAATGAAATAAAATATACTTCAAAACTACCTGTAGCGATGAGAAATACATATTTTGTTTTTAAATAGATTGTAAATTCGGACAATTATATCTCACGTGTACCAGTGTCCAGAGATCCTGAGGATACATCAGTATTTAAAGTATACTATGATTAAGCTCAGTGGAAACTTAATATTGGAAGCCTTTCATGCTGTGGGCAATTATTGAAAACCAGAGTGTTAATTGCTTTTCGATTTGCAGACTGTGCTTCCAATAAGTAATGCTGTGCACCTTGCCATGAACTGCTTTAATGATAGTTTGCCACTATCAAAGGATGGAATCAGCTATTAGAAGCCTGAAATCAGTATTAAGCATTTAGGAAAATAGAACAACATAGTTTATTACGATAACTGTAGGAATGAACTAGACTTCAGTTTTGTATTTCAATTAAACAAATAGATTTTAGAATTGCCTATATTTACTTAAATTGGTAAATCAATACATAATGTAAGCGATAAATATTAAAATGAAAAACTTTAGCATACCTGTTTAGATCTATATATTATCTATTGTAAAGTACATTTCAATTCATCAAGGTAGCAATTACAGCTTTTACATTTATGAATTATTCATAAATGTGAAATGCTCAAGTTGTATGCCAACTAATGAAATGACCCTATACAAATATGAATTACAGCACATTATGCTTTCATAAATTTATCCCATTTAATAAAAAAAAAAATGAATTCCCAACACCAGCAAAATGTTTATTAACATACTATTTTACTGTCACACTGTGGCATTAAATGACAGAAATATTTGTACAGTATGTTACAGTAAATCTGTAGTAAAAATATGAAAATACAAATAATTAGCCATCACCAACTGACAAGCTATATTATAGTATGTTGGCTTTACAAGAGACAATATGGGATAATAAACCCTTCCAATCCTCCAACAATCTATAGCAAGTTAACAACCAGGGAAGATATGAATATAATGCAAATAACCTTAAGAATAACAGAAAGAAAAAGAAAAAAAACCCTTGTAGGGTATCTTGAA
Organism: Pelobates fuscus; assembly: GCF_036172605.1. Classification (NCBI taxonomy): domain Eukaryota; kingdom Metazoa; phylum Chordata; class Amphibia; order Anura; family Pelobatidae; genus Pelobates; species Pelobates fuscus. The sequence goes on along the minus strand of NC_086320.1, from coordinate 194,365,040 downwards.
CAAATGCTTGTTTCTCACCATAGAATATTTAAAGCAAGAAACTTAGTATGGCAACCAAGATGTTAAACACCTTAACGTTTGGCTCCAGGAATTAATATTGCTTGCTGAGATGACAATGCTCTGTGGATGGATAGAGTGGAAGATGGAAGAAGCTAGGAGGAAATAGAAACAGAGGATAAGTACATTTTAGCTTGACCTGGGAGATGACAGGCCATATATGTAATTGATTACAATTAACAGAGAACAATTACCAAAGAAAAAAAGTTACCTGCGCTCTCTCCTTAATCCCTATGTATATTTAAACAAATGGAGGTCATTTAGTTACTCCAATGGCCACTGGAGGGAATGCCCGCCTGCCAACGTCAACGCCTAGATGGGTCCTACTCTGACCCTTTACCTTGCTTCCTTGAGCTTCTGGCAAAAATATCTCTAATGAGACAGAAAGGAGTCTTTTTTATATACACCCCTATATACTTATTAACCCTTAATAGGGAACACATGGGATGGGCGGCAGCATTGTAACCTAGCTGTGAGATACAAAAAGTGAGTACAAATACAAAAAGAAAAGTCCTGCGCTCACTCCCATCACTCCTGGGCGGCAGCAAAAACTACAGTACACATCAGCTAATACATATAGTAAAAACCAAAGAAAAAAAATAACCTGCACTCTCTCCTTAATCCCTGTGTATATTTAAAAAATGGAGGTCATTTAGTTACTCCAATGGCCACTGAAGGGAAACAAGTATATAGGGGTGTATATAAAAAATATTCCCTTTCTGTCTCATTAGAGGTATTTTTGCCAGAAGCTCATGTATAATAGAATTATGTATAATATTCCAAATCCTTTTTCTTTTTAGGTTTAGATCAGGACTTTCCTCTAGTAAGAACAAGTAGTGTATTGTACACCATGGACACATAGAATACAATTAACACAAATGAAATTAAATCTCCATCACCAAACTCCATCGTTGATAACATTTCTGTCTAAATATTTCTTCTAAATTGTGACCATCAGGTGAGAATAAAACTCTTGATGTATTTAACCTTTTAGTAATCTTAAATTAACATGTTTTCTTTTTAAATACATCAGATGTTATGGAACCTGGTATTACATCATAATTGGCTATATATCATTTGACAATGTAAAGCAGCTTGTGCATGTTGATATAACACACTGAAAAAAGTATGTGTAAGAAATGAGGATGAATATTTTTCCCACAAAGGAAAGCACTCTTTTGAAAAGTGTATAGCACCTGTGAATAGAAATGACACTGAACTATTAAAGGGACACTTCAGGCACCCAGACCACTTCTGCCCATTGGAGTGGTCTGGGTGCCAACTCCCACCACCCTTAACCCTGCAAGTGTAATTAATGCGGTTTTTATAAACTGCAATAATTACCTTGCAGGGTTAAGTCCTCCTCTAGTGGCTGTCTATCAGACAGCCACTAGAGGGACTTCCGTGTTCTTAGAACACGAAAAGTGTTTTAAGCAATGCTGTATGTCCTCACGCTATGTGAGGACCTCCAGCGTCGCCGAAATCCCCATAGGAAAGCATGCACATTAGGTCTCCTCCGCCGAGGAGAGTAGGGGGACCCTGACCCAGCACCGAGGGACATCGGCGCTGGACTCTGGTAAGTCACTGAAGAGGTTTTAACCCCTTCAGCAACATGAGTTGAGTGGTGGGAGGGAGAGTGGCACTGTAGGTATTTGTAGTGCCAGGAAAACTAATATGTTTTCCTGGCACTGGAGAATCCCTTTAAATTGTTAACATATTGTTACTGTGCACATTGTCACAAACAATATTGAAAAGAGAAAGTTGTATTGACTGGGATCAAAATAAAAATAATGACAAACCCACTAGGAAACTCAAAAATGTATACCAAATATCCTGAAATATCGATTGTGGTTAGAATTAAGTCTGTATCTGTAAAATGTTCTATAGATTCTTAAAATGCGGTTACAGAATTCAATAGTTTTAAAACTATTAGAAAAATAACTAAAAATACTACAGCCATTATCTTTCTACTTTTTTCTACTACTACTACGGCCATAATCTTCATGTGGTCAGTTTTAAACACAAGTTAAGCTTAAAACAATGCGGAACCAATTGTAGAAACAGTATATTGATACACATGGAAGTATAGTATACTAATAATGGAAAAAACTTCTTTCAAATAAAGAATATCTTCAGTTTTGTGGGATTGCCATAGGTCACAACCGGTTCTACTTTATTTTGCATAGCTTGCTAAATCATTAGATGTTCTAACTGTTTTACAAAACACATTTATGACGATCCATCTGTGATGCGCTACCAAATGCTTGCAAAGTTTCTTTGCATCTCAATAAACACCTGCATACTCGCGCATAAAACAAAAAAATTAAATACCAAATAGAAGGAAAATTAGCAATTTTGTTTTTCAAAATTGCTCGATGTTTAACTGTAAGTTATGTATTTGCAACTCACAAATTATTCAATAAATTTAGCCTTTAAAAAAAACCTTAAGGACCAAACTTTGTGAATCAAAGGGAATCATGACAGGTCATGTGTCCTTAAGGGGTTAAATGGAAATTTACTTTGAATTCCCCAAAAAGGTCCCTTTAGTTGAGAACCCTGTTTGAGTGAAAATGGACTTGAGACATTTAAAATGTAATGTACTAATCTGAGTGTAGATTTGCTGAGTAACCTTATCTTATTTGCATGCAATACATTAGTTAATGCACTTGTGTTCATTTGGGATTGATATACGAGATAAAATTAAGTTATCATTTCTAAAGGTATTTATGTTTCAAAGTTAATGGTGTACTAAAGTAGGGAATACTAATATTTAGAATTGCGTACAAAGTGGAGAACCAAGAAAGCATGCAACTTTGGAGAGGAGTTACCAGTCTCTTGCAAGAGGTGTAAGCTTAATTTGTTTGTTGCACATTTGTAGCAAGTCTTCACTGTCATTTCCCTTAGTAAACCAAAGTAGCAGAGAAAAAGGAAAAATCCCCTAAGGGGTATTCCTGTGCTGGCAATGAAGCAACAATGACACTTAAAGTAACAATAACAATTGCCTACATGTCCTAGGGAGTATAGCGTGGATGTTAGAGGGAAAAGAAAAAAATCAGAAAATCAAAATTATATAATGATAATAAGGGAACAAGAGTATTGCCTCGATGTGGTGCCCTCAGAAAATCAAAATTATATAATGATAGTAAGAGAGCAAGAGTATATTGCCTCGATATTGTGTCCTTTGTTACACTAATAGTAGTGATAAATCTTTATTGAATCTTTAATTGATAACAAAGAGACACGGGCTTATCCCTATATCCATATATAGCTGCAGGCAGGGGATACGGAAGACCCAGTAATTGTTGCTTTAGAGGAGAGATAGATTGCTCTCTATCTCAATATAGCAGACAAACCTATGGTATCTAGAGTGAGTTATTGCCAAGTGCTAGGCTAGTAGAGGAATGAAGTAGTGAAAATGAGAAAAAAATAATAAAATAAAAATATATAAATCTTCTACTAGAAAAACCTCTATGCTAGTCCCTAGTCTCCTGAAAACACCTTCGAGGGTGTTCTAAACTCAGTCTGAATCTGGGTATCTAAAGGAGCCACCTGCCTAATCAGCTTAAGCTTGCTCGCTAGGATTTAGCACTAAAAAATAATAAAGAATGGGTCTAGAAACCCATGGTGCAAGTAGATATTCTTGAGTGCATTAAGTGAATAAGTGCAGTAGTGAAGTGAGGAGAATAACGACGAGCTAATCGCCTGACGCGCGTTTCGGTGTGTAGCAACACCTTCGTCAGGGGCTGAGCAACTGTCCTGGCGAAAAACCGGGACTTTTAAATGCCCGTTAACCAATCGGGTCCAGGATTCCCCCCCTCGTCATCGGTGACGTGTACGGGATCTACCCGCGTCACGTATGACGTACCTATCACATGGTCCGGGGTGGCAACGGAGGAGGAGTCATTAAAAGGAAACGTCATATGATTGACGGGTTTGTAGTCTCTATTCGCCATAATCTGGCTAAAAGAGTAGTGACGAATCCCTTAGGCAGCTCCTTGCCACTTTTAAGTTTCTGCATTCTGACATGGATAAAAAATATATAGTATGATCGCTGTTAGAGGCATGGAGGTAGAACTATATGAGCCTCCTTCCAGGGTGGAATTGTCCACTACTATATTTAATTAAATGGCAGATCAGAAAAGCGCTTGTGCAGTATTAGTATTACATTTTTATGAAGATTTACTGTCATATTTGTCCCCTATCGAAGCCACTTTAAAGGTTATACACTATATATGGGTATTCAGTCCAATGCCTTTTTAAGGTAAATTCTGCATTGAATATGCTGGAGTGTATACTCTTGATATGTGACAACGTGTATAATTTAAGAAGAGTGGTTTATCTATGTGCAATAGAGATTTAGGGACATGTGTATTTATTATATAATCGTTCATATACTGTAAATTCTGTCAGTATACTGGGTCTTCCGTATCCCCTGCCTGCAGCTATATATGGATATAGGGATAAGCCCGTGTCTCTTTGTTATCAATTAAAGATTCAATAAAGATTTATCACTACTATTAGTGTAACAAAGGACACAATATTGAGGCAATATACTCTTGCTCTCTTACTATCATTATATAATTTTGATTTTCTGAGGGCACCACATCGAGGCAATACTCTTGTTCCCTTATTATCATTATATAATTTTGATTTTCTGATTTTTTTCTTTTCCCTCTAACATCCACGCTATACTCCCTAGGACATGTAGGCAATTGTTATTGTTACTTTAAGTGTCACTGTTGCTTCATTGCCAGCACAGGAATACCCCTTAGGGGATTTTTCCTTTTTCTCTGCTACTTTGGTTCATTAATCTATTTGGGTACAAGCCCTTTGGTGGGAACTGGCACCACCTCCTGACCATACTTCCTTGTCTTCCCTGCCCTCTTGATCCCACCTTTGAGGACAGTTGGCAAAGACAGGGCAGTAACTGTTTACCTATAATCCATTTTAGGGTTCAAGACCCATTGTGCTATCGGTCAGTAATTAGAGATCCATTATTTTAAAGATTTAAATGGCAGGTTTTCTTTCTAACTTACCAAACGCGTCTAAGTGGTGTCAAGATGCAGATTTAATTTTCTCTGAAGCTACCTTACCACCAGATGAGTCCAATTACTCCATTACGGCAGGCTTCAACAGCTTAACCCAGTTGTATAAACAACAAATTAGGACAAGCTGGGAGATAGCATCCTTAGAAAATTACCTAAAAAAAAGGGCTAATTCCCAGGGGTCTAAGAGTTCCAACAACACCAAATACACATATAGAAGAGGAAGACTTCATAAAAGAATGGGAGGAGGCCGCAGGACAATGCTCTGCTAAATTCATGGAAATAATTTGTAAATACGAAAATAAAAAATTAAAGGAGATAGAGAAAAAGGTGGAAAAAGAGGTAGACCGGGTACAACAATTTAAACTGGACCCAACCTTTAACTTAAATGAAAACAAGAAAAAAAGGTGGAAGCTACAGGAAAGACACTCAAAAGATGGGGTTAACCCACAATGACTACCAGGGTAGTAACAGGAAAGAGGAGACAAGCTATGAGTGCCCTTAGTGGATCAAGATATCATTAAAATTTAACTTTTAATAGTACGAAAAATATAAAACAATTGGAGGAAAAAATAAAAAATAAAAAATATTGAAAATAACTTTTAGTGAATTTACAGTAAGTGTAAATGTATGTACAGCAAAACAAAAGAAAAGAACCAAAAAATAAGTGCTAATCAAAATCTGTAAGCTAGATGGTGAATACACGTATACCTATATAATAATGGTATATTTGTGCACATAGTATCGCGGCACATCTGCCCCAAATTGCAATGTGGGTGACATTCGATACTTCAAGTAGTGTGCAATTCAGAGAACACTGAATTGGGGTCTAATGGGCAGCTGCTGCCGAGTTTCTGCGCATGAATCAGCCCTGTGACCTATGTAAAGAGAGATCTTCAATCGCTGATAAAATGTCCAGCGTATTTGACAGGCCTGTTAAACGATCACAGTCAAGATGAGGATTAATCTTTCTAGTGATAAATCATAATTAAATGAAGTGCTGTACAAATATACACAGAAGATATGGTAGCTGTATGCAACTGATAGTCCAATAGCAATCAGTGTAACGTGTGAGCGACCAAATAGACAAAAACAATCAAACACTGAAAGTGCTGATAATCAAACCTGTGACCTATGCAGAGAAAGACCTATACTCGCTGTTAAGATATCCAGCATACTTATTGACAGGTCTACAATGGTCACAGTGCAGATATGGTTCCTTCTTTAAAGTGATAAATTATACATAAATGAGGTGCTAAACAAATGTACACTAAAGATATAGCTACATTAGATACATAAAAACACAGAGGACCTGTTCATAAGTTTTCAGGATACCTCTGGTATAAGTAACTTGCAACAAAACAAAGTTGCAGTTAGCTTGCAACAAGACAAAGTTGCAGTAAGAACTGAAATAGTAACAGTAATGATTTACTTGGTAAACGGAGTGGAATGTTGCCACCAACTGCATATGAGAAATGGAGCTAAAATAGCCCAAACTAAACCACAATAACTGTTATAGCCAGCAGACACAGAGGGAGGGGGTAGTATCACAATCGAATGTGTACTGAAGGTGAAAGAATAATGCACAATGGCATAGATCTACCCCACAATATAGTCTGCACCAGTCATAACAGGAGTGGTGAACAGGATCCTTCAGAGAGTGCAGTCATGTTGATCTAAGGACCACACACTGAGCTGTTGCACTGAATCCAATGGCCCCTGACGCGCGCGTTTCGTCACAACTCATCAGAGGGGAACCGATGTGAGGTGAGTATCAGCTATTTAAAGGTAATAGGTAGAGCTGATAGGTGGATTCAAACGAGACCCACTGATTCTGATTGGTCGGTCACTAATTGTCAGTGATGATGCTCACTAATTGAATAAGTATCATCATTAACCCTGTAGGGTCTGTAGAGGAAACAAATGAATATGATAATACATATGAATAGATAAATGTTGCAGTTGAAAACTGATAAACTGCCACAAACTTATGAGCGAAAATGACACCAAAAAGTAGAGACAATTACATATCCATGGAGGACTTAAGACATAATAAAAACACTAAGAAATGGTGTATATAATGTCTATATCCCTGTGATCGTGGAGTGCTATAAAGATCGGTTTTAACCCCTTCAATGCTGATCAAGGGATGAAAAAAATAATAATACAGAGGAAAAACCAGACTAAGATAAAAAATAAGACCATATGTGTAATCTAATAAGGGATTCTTAGTCACAAGGGGCAAATCTTGTCATGAGCATTAGTATACAAAAATAAATACATACGCTCTATTGACTAAATGAATCCTAATGTGAATGAATGAATGGAGTGAAGTTGAATTCTTCATTTAGACCGCCTGGAGTGAGAGTTTTAAATTCATAAATCCACCTGGACTCTTTACGAAGAAGTATGTGATTGAAGTTGCCTTTCCTGGAGTTTAAATTAACTCTTTCCAAGACCTGAAAAGATAGATGATTAGGGTTTCCATCATGGAAATTTCTGACATGCATGGCCACTGGAGTACTCAGATGTAGATTTTTAACAGAATTCACATGTTGCAAAGTGCGCCTCCTGAGTTCTTGGTAGGTCTTTCCAATATATTGCATGCCGCAAGAGCATGTGATGACATATATGACGCGTGTAGTACTGCAGTTTATGAACTGGTTGATTTTAAATTATTTTTGTGTATTCGTGCACTTAATCAATTTGGACTGGTTTATGAAAGGACATGCCTTGCACCGTCCACATTTATACATTCCCACGGGTGCAGTGAGCCAGTTCTTGGACGGTGTTTTTCTCTCAAAATGACTGTGTACCAGAAAGTCTCTGAGGTTTTTTGACCTACGAGCCGTGATGTTGGGATATGCCACTGCTTCTGGTTTTAAGTCAGTGTCATGTTGTAGGATTGTCCAATGCCGAGTAAATATCTCTTTGATAGGTTGCCATTGCTTGTCGTAGGTTCCTATACACCTAATCAATTGGTTAGGTGAGGTGACTTTAGTAGAATGAAGGCTGGAACTTCTGTCTTGAGAGAGAGCCCTCTGAAAGGCCTTTTTGAGGATCTTATTGGGATACCCTCTACTCTTGAAGCGTGTCCTCAAAATATCTGCTTCGGCTTTAAATGACACTTCATTAGAACAGTTTCTCCTAGCTCGGAGATACTGTCCATATGGAATTCCAGCTTTCAGGCGGTAAGGGTGGAAACTGCGCCAGTGGAGAAGGTTATTGGATGCAGTGCTTTTCCTATACAGCTCAGTATCTATTGTGCCATCCATGTTCAGTAAGATTCTGAGATCTAGAAATACCAGTTGTGTTTCATGAATGACGTGTGTCAGTTGTAAACCAATATCGTTGTTGTTTAGCACCTTCACCATGTCAGAGAAGCTAGAACAAGAACCGGTCCAAAAGATTAAAATATCATCAATATATCTCAACCATTTGTGTATATATTGAGAAAATTGGTTAGTGGTTGTGTCTTTGAAAAGGTTCTCCTCCCACCATCCCAAATATAAGTTCGCGTAGCTAGGGGCACAAGCCGTGCCCATAGCCGTACCGCGAAGTTGTAGGTAGTACAAACCGTCGAACACAAAGTAATTATGTGTTAAAACGAACTCCAAAAGAGTTAAGATGAATTCAATTTGCTCGGGGTTGTACTTAGTAGATCTGTGTAAGAAGTAGGAAGTGGCATATAATCCCTTGTCATGGGGGATGTTATTGTACAATGAAACCACATCCAGACTGGCAAGGAGTGAGTAGGGTGGAACCTCTAAGTTTTCCAATATCAACAAGGTATGTTTTGTGTCTTGTACATGCGACTCAAGTTTTGTAACAAATGGATGGAGGAGTTGTTCAAGAAATTTGCAATTTTTTTCAGTTAAAGAGTCGTTCCCAGAGACAATGGGTCTCCCTGGTGGGTTAGTTAGGGATTTATGAACTTTGGGGAGACAGTAAAAGGTTGAGATAGTGGGATTGTTGGTCGGAAGCATAAATTGATATTCCTCCTTTTTGATTAGTTCATCCTCCAAAGCTTGGGTGAGCAAGATTTTTAATTCGGTGAGGAAAGTAGCTGTAGGATCCTGAGGCAGTACTTGATATTGAGTATTGTCTTTAAGATGTTCAAGACACATATCGATGTACTTATCTTGGTCCATAAGTACTATATTTCCTCCTTTATCCGAAGGTTTTATAACCACATCATTGTTCTTACTGAGTTCTCTAAGTGCTTCACGTTCGGCTTTGGTTAGGTTATTAGGAGCTTCTGTAGGAGGGGGGAGGGAGTCCAAGGCTTTGGTAGTCATTTTTACAAAGAGATCTATATTTGATACATCTTTAAAATTAGGGGTGTACCATGAAGGGGGTTTACATGTAGTGAGGGGTGGGTTGTCATTTTGTTCCTCCAGGAGAGATATCATCGTTTGAACGTGTTGATAGTCTTCCTGAGTGATACCCAATTCCCTGGCATGTTTGTGCTCCTGTCTTGTATGGATAATGTTAAGGGCGAGTTTGCGTCCAAAAAGATTTGTGTCTTTCGCCCAGTCAAACATATTGGTCGTAGGGGAAGGAACAAATGATAGGCCCTTGCTCAGGAGAGAATTATGTTTCTTAGTGAGTTTGAAGGTGGACAGATTGATGACAAGATTCTCATCAGTACTGTCGTGATTTATTGGTTTTTGTATCCTTCTTTGCTGGTCTTGTACCCCCATCTTTTTCTGTCCCTGAGTCTGCCTCTCTGGGGTAGAGGCCACTCCTGTTCTAAAAAAGAAGACGAGGAAGAAGAGGCTCCAGGTTGAGAAGAGGTAAGTAAAGTGGAGACGTTAGTATTAGTATTTGAGGGGGTATAATTCTGTGGATCTGGAAATGAAACATTTCTCTCTGTTTGTTTTAGTATGCCTTTCCTTGGTATAGGGTTTCTACTCCTGGTCGAATATCTGTCCTTCCTCTCTAGGCTCTGATCTGAATTGGACCACTCTGTGTCCCCTGAAGTGGAACTCTGTCTGCTATTATAGCGTTTCCTAGTATTCTTCAGTCTAAAGATAGTTCCCTCCTTAAAGTCTCTATGATCTCGTTGATATTTGAGATGTTTTTTCTCTCTGATGTATTTTTTGAAATTTTCCAAATTATTGTTCAATTTGGATTCCATTTGTTTAAAATCCTCGTGAGTTTGAAATGTTTTAATATTATTGATTTCTGTCTGCAGATTCTGATTTACGGTTTCCAAATGAGATTCCTCGAGTTTGATTAAAAACTCCATTAGTCTTAAAGAGCTATCAATAAGGATATCATTCCACTCTTTTATTTGGGTGTCAGTTTTCACTTTATCTGGTCTAGATATATCTGACCTAAGTCCTCTAGGGACTAGTCTGTCCTCTACATATTTCCGTAAACTAGTGATCTCCCAATGTCCCTTAATTTGTTGTTTATACATATTCTGTATTTCGAAAAAACTTTCATTAATGGCATTAGTGTTAAGTTTAATTAGGGGTTCGAGGGAGAACACATTATTAATATCATTAGTACTGAGATCTGGATTAATGACATTGCTAAGATAAGATGTCATTGTTGTTATGTAATAAGCTTCCTATGAGTGGGTATTGAAACCCTGTTGAATTTTGAAGAAAAGAAAAAAAGGTGGAAGCTACAGGAAAGACACTCAAAAGATGGGGTTAACCCACAATGACTACCAGGGTAGTAACAGGAAAGAGGAGACAAGCTATGAGTGCCCTTAGTGGATCAAGATATCATTAAAATGTAACTTTTAATAGTACGAAAAATATAAAACAATTGGAGGAAAAAATATTGAAAATAACTTTTAGTGAATTTACAGTAAGTGTAAATGTATGTACAGCAAAACAAAAGAAAAGAACCAAAAAATAAGTGCTAATCAAAATCTGTAAGCTAGATGGTGAATACACGTATACCTATATTATAATGGTATATTTGTGCACATAGTATCGCGGCACATCTGCCCCAAATTGCAATGTGGGTGACATTCGATACTTCAAGTAGTGTGCAATTCGGAGAACACTGAATTGGGGTCTAATGGGCAGCTGCTGCCGAGTTTCTGCGCATGAATCAGCACTGTGACCTATGTAAAGAGAGATCTTCAATCGCTGATAAAATGTCCAGCGTATTTGACAGGCCTGTTAAACGATCACAGTCAAGATGAGGATTAATCTTTCTAGTGATAAATCATAATTAAATGAAGTGCTGTACAAATATACACAGAAGATATGGTAGCTGTATGCAACTGATAGTCCAATAGCAATCAGTGTAACGTGTGAGCGACCAAATAGACAAAAACAATCAAACACTGAAAGTGCTGATAATCAAACCTGTGACCTATGCAGAGAAAGACCTATACTCGCTGTTAAGATATCCAGCATACTTATTGACAGGTCTACAATGGTCACAGTGCAGATATGGTTCCTTCTTTAAAGTGATAAATTATACATAAATGAGGTGCTAAACAAATGTACACTAAAGATATAGCTACATTAGATACATAAAAACACAGATGACCTGTTCATAAGTTTTCAGGATACCTCTGGTATAAGTAACTTGCAACAAAACAAAGTTGCAGTTAGCTTGCAACAAGACAAAGTTGCAGTTTTGTAGTGATAAATTATACATAAATGAGGTGCTGTACAAATATACACTAAAGATATAGCTACATTAGATACATAAAAACACAGAGGACCTGTTCATAAGTTTTCAGGATACCTCTGGTATAAGTAACTTGCAACAAAACAAAGTTGCAGTTAGCTTGCAACAAGACAAAGTTGCAGTAAGAACTGAAATAGTAACAGTAATGATTTACTTGGTAAACGGAGTGGAATGTTGCCACCAACTGCATATGAGAAATGGAGCTAAAATAGCCCAAACTAAACCACAATAACTGTTATAGCCAGCAGACACAGAGGGAGGGGGTAGTATCACAATCGAATGTGTACTGAAGGTGAAAGAATAATGCACAATGGCATAGATCTACCCCACAATATAGTCTGCACCAGTCATAACAGGAGTGGTGAACAGGATCCTTCAGAGAGTGCAGTCATGTTGATCTAAGGACCACACACTGAGCTTACAGATTTTGATTAGCACTTATTTTTTGGTTCTTTTGTTTTGTTTTGCTGTACATACATTTACACTTACTGTAAATTCACTAAAAGTTATTTTCAATATTTTTTATTTTTTATTTTTTCCTCCAATTCTTTTATATTTTTCGTACTAGTAAAAGTTAAATTTTAATGATATCTTGATCCACTAAGGGCACTCATAGCTTAAATGAAAACAAATTACAAAATAATTTGGAAAAATTCCAATCCCTAATTAAACAACATAAACACCACAAATTTTTGAGGGATACCAAAGACTTCAAAACAGGCAACGTATATAGGAGATACCAGAGGAGAAGGGTCCAAAAAGACCAATTCTCAACCTCTGAATACGATTCTAGCGAGTCGGAAGTGGACTCTCAATCATCCGCCTCTACCTCTGACGATCAGAGCAGGGGAATCCTTAAGAAAGGTGTCACTTTTTTAGAAAAACAGGGGGAGAGTTGCCCCCATCCACTAACAAGATCCAAAAGACAATACAATCGGAGGAAGCAATTCTGAACAAAAATCAGGTGGTTAATTTATCAAAGTACAAGTTGACACAACCAGAATTAGACTTATTGGGCAAAGGCCTATCTTTTATACCCACTCCACGCTTTGATAAGTTTACTTGGGTGAAAGACGTCCATCTATTTGCCCGAAAGCTCCTACTACACAAAAATTACCTCCTCTCTGAGGAGAAAAAAGCTAAGGCACTAGGTCTAGATTTGAGAGATTATAAAATGACCATGCTATTAGCAGAACTCCTAGAAGAAAATGACAGAGGTGAACAAGCAATATATCCTCTCACCAATTTGAGGAAAAAAGTCAATATTGCCCGAAATTGGGTGACTCAAAATATATTGAGACTTTTGTCGAATTGGTAAGCAATGAGATTGACAAAATCACCACAACTGACCTAGACTTTAAACCCAACTCCAACCTATCCACATCAGAAGTAAGGGCCTTAAAATCGCTAAGAGACAACAAGGAAATTACAATTAAACCCTCTGACAAGGGAGGTAATGTCGTCATTATGGACACTCCAAATTATGTAGAAATGACTAAAAAAATATTAACTGATGAGAGCACTTACAAGGTCATACAGCATGACCCAACCACAAAATTCCAAGAGGAACTAAGAATAATTTTAATAGAAGGGTTGAATGATCATCTCATCTCTAAAAATGAATACGACTACATCCTAGGTGACAGCCCACGTATCTCAACGTTCTATAGCTTACCGAAGATACACAAACAGCATAACATCCTGACTGGAAGACCGATAGTATCCGGTAACAATAATTTGACCCAGAATGCAAGTGTGTATCTGGACCAAATCTTGAAACCATTGGTTACTCAACTCCCGTCTTACCTAAGAGACACAAGGCAAACTCTAGCAGAACTGGCTAAAATTCAGATGCCTCCAAACTCTATGTTCTGTAGTCTAGACGTAGAGTCTCTCTACAGCTCCATCCCTCACTCCCTAGGTTTGAAACATACCAGATACTTTCTACAGAAAAGAGGTACCCACTTAGACCAACATAGCGAATTTACAATTCAATTACTCAAGTTCATTCTGACACATAACTTCTTCCTGTTTGATGGAGTATACTACCACCAGGTGCAGGGTACGGCTATGGGGACGTCTTGTGCGCCCTCTTATGCCAACCTGCACCTGGGGTGGTGGGAAGAGAAGATAGTCTTCACTACCCCCCTAGTGACCTGACCCAATGCATCTATTACTGGAAAAGGTATATAGATGACATTGTAATTATATGGACAGGCACCTCGGAACAGTTCCAACAGTATGTGCAGACACTCAACCAAAATGATTTAAATCTCAGATTCACTACAGAGGTGGGAATTCCCACCCTAACCTTTCTGGACCTCACACTCATCCCGAACCCCAATGGGAGTATAAAAACAAACTTATTCAGGAAGAGTACAGCTACAAATAGCTTACTTAACTGGAGGAGTCATCACCCTACTCCCCAAAAGAAAGGGATCCCCATCGGACAGTATCTGCGTCTTAGGCGCAACTGCACAGACATTGAGGACTTCAAATCAAAGGCCAGAGATTTACGCATTATGTTTAGGTCAAAAGGGTACCCAAATAAATGTCTGAAGAGGGCCTACCATAGAGCCCTTTTAACAGACAGAGAGAGTCTAATAAGAGATGAGAACCCTCGCCCCCTTCCCCCACATGGGAAAACCAAGGAATCAGACAACAAACAACTCAGATGCGTAGCCACATATGATGCGGGATGGAACTGCGTGAGATCTATCATGCACAGGTTCTGGCCCCTGTTGAAACAGGACGAACAACTAAGGGATGTTTTACCGCCACAAGTATCCCTAGTGGCAAGGAGAGGCATGAATCTTAAAGACTCCCTTGTCCACAGCCATTTCCAGAGGACTATAGCGCCACAACATTGGCTGACTAATAACCTAAAAGGCACCTACAAATGTGGTAGATGCAAAGCTTGTAATTTCATCAGAAAGGACTCTAAAACATTTACAAACAGCTCGAAAAATCAAAATGTTGACACCCCATCCTTCTTCAACTGCAGTTCAAAGGGCTTGGTCTATCTGGTTACCTGCCAATGTCCAATGCAGTACGTGGGAAAAACCTTTCGCCCCTTCAGGAGAAGGATTCTTGAACACGTGAATGCAGTAAAAACTACAAGACACATAGAGACCTCGGTCTCTAGACATGTCAAAACTGCACATAGATGGGATCCCACGGTCCTAAGGTTTCAAGGCATTGAACTTATCAAACAAGACCAAAGGAAAGGCAATTGGGACCAACGTATTAGGAAACGGGAATGTTACTGGATTTACCGCTTACAAACCCTGTCGCCAAATGGTCTGAACGAAGGTTTTACCTACTCCCCATTTATTACATGATCTCTAAATATAAATGTTGACACTTGTAAATAGTAATCATCTTTTTATTTTCACATGAAGCACTTCTTTATCACTAATAGAGCATCTGTCCGCCTAACCAAGCATTAACCACCCTCCCATTATACCACGTTACATAAACAGCTGACAGAATTTACAGTATATGAACGATTATATAATAAATACACATGTCCCTAAATCTCTATTGCACATAGATAAACCACTCTTCTTAAATTATACACGTTGTCACATATCAAGAGTATACACTCCAGCATATTCAATGCAGAATTTACCTTAAAAAGGCATTGGACTGAATACCCATATATAGTGTATAACCTTTAAAGTGGCTTCGATAGGGGACAAATATGACAGTAAATCTTCATAAAAATGTAATACTAATACTGCACAAGCGCTTTTCTGATCTGCCATTTAATTAAATATAGTAGTGGACAATTCCACCCTGGAAGGAGGCTCATATAGTTCTACCTCCATGCCTCTAACAGCGATCATACTATATATTTTTTATCCATGTCAGAATGCAGAAACTTAAAAGTGGCAAGGAGCTGCCTAAGGGATTCGTCACTACTCTTTTGGCCAGATTATGGCGAATAGAGACTACAAACCCGTCAATCATATGACGTTTCCTTTTAATGACTCCTCCTCCGTTGCCACCCCGGACCATGTGATAGGTACGTCATACGTGACGCGGGTAGATCCCGTACACGTCACCGATGACGAGGGGGGGAATCCTGGACCCGATTGGTTAACGGGCATTTAAAAGTCCCGGTTTTTCGCCAGGACAGTTGCTCAGCCCCTGACGAAGGTGTTGCTACACACCGAAACGCGCGTCAGGCGATTAGCTCGTCGTTATTCTCCTCACTTCACTACTGCACTTATTCACTTAATTCACTCAAGAATATCTACTTGCACCATGGGTTTCTAGACCCATTCTTTATTATTTTTTAGTGCTAAATCCTAGCGAGCAAGCTTAAGCTGATTAGGCAGGTGGCTCCTTTAGATACCCAGATTCAGACTGAGTTTAGAACACCCTCGAAGGTGTTTTCAGGAGACTAGGGACTAGCATAGAGGTTTTTCTAGTAGAAGATTTATATATTTTTATTTTATTATTTTTTTCTCATTTTCACTACTTCATTCCTCTACTAGCCTAGCACTTGGCAATAACTCACTCTAGATACCATAGGTTTGTCTGCTATATTGAGATAGAGAGCAATCTATCTCTCCTCTAAAGCAACAATTACTGGGTCTTCCGTATCCCCTGCCTGCAGCTATATATGGATATAGGGATAAGCCCGTGTCTCTTTGTTATCAATTAAAGATTCAATAAAGATTTATCACTACTATTAGTGTAACAAAGGACACAATATCGAGGCAATATACTCTTGCTCTCTTACTATCATTATATAATTTTGATTTTCTGAGGGCACCACATCGAGGCAATACTCTTGTTCCCTTATTATCATTATATAATTTTGATTTTCTGATTTTTTCTTTTCCCTCTAACATCCACGCTATACTCCCTAGGACATGTAGGCAATTGTTATTGTTACTTTAAGTGTCATTGTTGCTTCATTGCCAGCACAGGAATACCCCTTAGGGGATTTTTCCTTTTTCTCTGCTACTTTGGTTCATTAATCTATTTGGGTACAAGCCCTTTGGTGGGAACTGGCACCACCTCCTGACCACACTTCCTTGTCTTGCCTGCCCTCTTGATCCCACCTTTGAGGACAGTTGGCAAAGACAGGGCAGTAATTGTTTACCTATTTCCCTTAGTAGACTTTCTTTACAAATTAGCTGCAAGTATTTTACAATTATGTGTTTTATTTAAAATTTCAAAATTACGTTATAAGTGCATCACTGAACTGCAGTAGAATGTGAATGGCATTAACCCAATTTCAGGAACGTCCTAAGGATCATTTCGTAACAATGATGAGTAGGGCTGTCTTTTTGAGAATTGTCTGTGTGTTTGAATGTAAGCATGTTTTGATAAAGTCATTTGTAACTGTAGGTATGTATTTGTGTGTAGTGTTGGTTTTTGAATGCTCAGATGTATGCACAGATACACTGCCACACAAACACAGATACACACAAACACAGAGATTCACATGCACACTGATACACATATGGATGCTATACTTTTCATATTTTTAGCCACCCTCCTCTTAACATACCTTTTGGATGCAGGGGTGTGGTTTCCTTGGGGTCCTGTGGATCTGGCTGCTGACTGATGGGAGTCTGGGGCTAGTGCAGGTTCTCTTTTCCTTATCAGTCCTTTCTGTGCCTTCTACAAGCCTGTGCAGTTCTCTCTGTAAACTGGGAGGAAGTGACCTGAACTCACTTCCTCCCAGTGCTGCTGGTATGACTTGGACCAAGTCAAGTTGTTGAAGGAACAAGATTCCTGACCTGGTCCCTTGATCAGAGATGTCCATCATCCGATGAGCCACAGCTGGTTGCAGGCCTTAGGGCAATCACAATGGCTGCACTAGCAGTAGTTCCGTGTGAGGTGTTTCAATGTAAGGTACATGAGTTATGAAAAAAAAGGGCATGCTTATGTAAGGAGTCAAGATAAGTGGAGCAGCATGATTTCACTCACTCTGGACCTCAAGGGAGAATTCCAAGCCAAAGGGGAATAGGAAGCCCCAGTGACTCTCCAATTAAGGTATTAAAGGTTAATAGGGTACAAAACTAGAAGAAAGCCAATGTGGACAACCATCTCCAGCAATAAGAAAATACGTGCATATAAAGTAATACACATAAAACATGAAATAATAGCATAGCAAACAACCAAACAGAAAAGGAAACATAAGTAGTATCTGATCTGAACTATCAGGACCTCACTCTCACATTCGCGCTCCCACGCTGCCTCGCGCTTCCACGCTGCGTCTCTTTCACTCCACGAGAATGCCGTGTCGGGGCGCAACCACCCAGGCAGCACAGTCGGCTCTACCACCCACTTCGACAGCTCACGTTCATACGAACGCAACCTCTATTCATGCAAACGCCACTCACCAATACTGCAGACAGAACTTCATACAGACGACGGTTCCCGAACAAGAACAGAAGTCTGTTTGTGAGAACACCACTTACCGAACACAGCAATACAGAGGACAGAACTCTGCTCGTACAGGCTCCAGTTACCGAGCACAGCAAGATAGTACTCTGTTTGTGAGAACGCCGCTGCTACCATGTGCGAACTTCAGGAGAACCAAAGGGTGTGCACACACCGACACAGAGCCTTTTAAATGTACAGGAGGTGGAGACCAGGGTGGAACCTCAATAGACAAGACCCCCCACTTTCCGTATTGAAGCCTCCCACACTCTTTACTCATTGCTCAGTTGTACTGTGCTCCTGAATGTGAAAAGACCTTCAGTGACTATCCTGTTGTAAGAAAAAGGGAGAAAAAATCCCTAGAACAGGGATAGATTCAGTGTGTCCAGTTTATATCTCGAAAGGGGATAACCCTTATAATGTTTAACGAAAAAGGAAGAAAAAAAGTGTAGACTAAAGACAGGATGTCTCAGAGAACACTTATGAGATATAAAACTGAATTGTTTGTCACTAAAGTATTGAAAATAAAAAATATTTTAATCGGTATACAGAACCATGAACAATATAAAACGAACAAAATGAAAAAAAGGTGAGTAAAAAATATATAAACCCACTCAAAGAACAGGGGGGAGGATAAATAGATAGCTCAGGGAGCAAGGGAAAGGCTTAAATAGTCGGTATGTATAATGCCTAAATAGGTGCACACAAACAGTGGCTATATAGAAGATCACTCCTAGAACCCATATAGCATAAGGAACCCCCACAAAATGCTGAGACCGAATCAATCCTCAGTAGGGAGGTATCAGCTAAAGGTAAGGAGGCATACTTATCACAGTGGAATGGCTACACTGGAGGATAAAGTTAACACAATGATACCAAGTAGCTAAATGCTGTCTACTAGTGATGAGGTACATCCATAGTTAAGATAGTCGTTTGAACAGAGGAAAGCTCTCAAAAAATGCCTAAATAGGTGCACACAAACAGTGGCTCTATAGAAGGTCACTCCTAGAACCCATATAGCATAAGGAACCCCCACAGAATGCTGAGATCGAATCAATCCTCAGTAGGGAGGTATTAGCTAAAGGTAAGGAGGCATACTCGTCACAGTTGAAACGGCTACACTAGAGGATAGGGCTAACTCAATATTGTACAGTAGCTAAATACTTGTCTACTAGTAATGAGGTACATCCTCAGTTAAGATAGTCGATTGAACAAAGTAAAGCTCTCAATTCCCTCCATAACGCTCCGATCAGGCTCCCAATCTCCCCCCCCTCAGAAACACACCCCAACCATGTGAAAGTGAAAACAGTGCTGTGGAGTTAAAAAGTCATAATCTGCCTAACGCGTTTCGGCGCTATAAAGAGCGCCTTTCTCAAAGGCTATCAACGTGGAACTGTCCACGGACTAGTGTTAAATATGTTCTGCAGCCAATGAACGGTGAGTAGAGGCGGCGTTTATCCCAATGACGTGGTTGTTTTTGATTGGTGAATGATCCGTCAATCATGTAAGAGTGCACCACTTGAAAAAAGGTTGAGGGTACAGAGGCGGAGCCAAGTGCCGATCAGGACCGCAAGTGTATTGCGTTACCATGGGCTTTGACTGCTGTGTAAAACCCGATCACCAATTATTCATAGGTGCCCCAAAGTGATGATAATCATCCTTAAGATCGCTCTTAGATGCAATGCCCCAATAGTCCCCATGGTTCCCAGGTCCTTAGGGGGATAGCTCAATAGTCAGTGGCTTTACATTTAAAGAAATATTGTCAACTTATTTCAAATGTGACCTAAGTACCCCCTATAAGTACATTTTGGACCTGAGGATAGGATATGGACATTACAGTGATGCTACAACCTAAACAGGGATAAAATCTACAATGGCTGTCAGTAGGTTCATAGAATGATAATAATCAGGATTAAATAATAATAAAATAGTGGTGCTAATAATTATATAAATTATAAGGTGACAAACAAAAATATATATATAACCATACGAAGGATTATCATGATGCAATAAAGGGGGTGAATGTGAATCCTTCATTGAGGCCATTGGGGGATAGGGTGTCTAGTGTCTGAATCCAATAGCATTCACGCCTTTTTAGGATCAGATCCAGATCACCTCCTCTTTTCCCAACATTGACCTTTTCAACCCCTGCAAATTTAAAGCATCTAGATGTATCGTCATGGTGTATTCTGGCATGTCTAGCCACAGGGGTGTCCCTGTCAGATGAAACTGAGTGGATATGTTCCATCATTTGTCTTTTTAGGGGGCGTATTGTTTTCCCCACGTATTTTTTACCACATTTACATGTTAGGAGGTAGACTACACCCATTGAATTACAATTAAAAAATTGTTTTATTGGAATTCTATGTGTGCCAGAGGAGTCAGTTATGGACTTAGAGTCTCTATCTATGTAGCGACAGGCTACACAGCGTCCACACTGATAGGTGCCATATACATTAAGCCAGCACTGCTTGTTTTCATTTCGTTTTGAGAGATGACTTGGTACCAACATGTCCTTTATATTTTTACCTCTTTTTGCCGTTAATGAGACACGTGGGGGGATCACATCTTTCAAATGCTTATCTTGAGTAAGTAATGGCCAGAATCTAGCCAGGATATTTTTAGCTGTATCCCACCCTGCATCAAAATTTGCCACACACCTAATGGTTTTGGGGGGGCATGGTTTTGGACTGTTGTCAAGGAGGACCTCACGTTCGCTTAAGAGTGCCCTTTGGTATGCCTGTTTCAGACATCTGTTCGGGTAGCCCTTAGCTTTAAATCTTGCTCTTAATAAGGCTGCCTTCTCTATAAAATCATCCATAGAGGAGCAATTCCTTTTCAGTCGCAAGTACTGCCCCACTGGAATACCCCTCTTAAGAGGATTGGGTGGTAACTCCGCCAATTAATGTTGTTAGTTGACGTGGGTTTCCGATATAGGGAGGTCTTGATCTCGAGTTGGTCCGTAATGGTGAAAGTACAGTCTAGAAAGTTCAAAGAGGAAGTACCAATTTCAATTGTTAAACGTAAATTCAGGTCATTTTGATTCAGAATCCCCACAAATTCAATGAATAGTTGTTTAGTACCTGTCCATATCACCAAGATATCGTCTATATAGCGTTTCCAAAGGTGGACAAAGGCCATGTAATGTTTTAAACGTTCCGAATAAACGACATGTTGTTCCCACCAACCCAGGTGCAGGTTCGCATAGGAGGGGGCACAAGACATCCCCATCGCAGTCCCCTGCACCTGGTGGTAGAATTTGTTGTTGAACAGGAAAAAATTGTGGGTCAGAATGAACTTTAGAAGGTCAAGGACAAAGGTGGTATGACATGAGTGACTAGAGCCTCTTGTTTCGAGGAACGATCCTATGTGCTGTATACCCCCCGTATGAGGTATCGAGGAGTATAGTGCCTCCACATCGAGGCTACATAGGATGGCCCCCTCTGGCACTCTGATTGCCGTGATGCAACTTAGAGTGTCTTTGGTGTCCCTAAGGTAGGACGGCAATTTCTCAACATATGGGCGCAGAATTTTGTCCACGTAAACGCTACCTCTACATGTTAAATTGTTTGTTCCTGACACAATTGGTCTTGCTGTCAAAGGTTATCCTGTTGTATCCATATTTTTTTTTGTTTGAATCTTTTTATTAATTTTTTATAAATAACATAAAAAGTACATTACAACACTGTGGGAGGTAGTACAGAAAAGAAAAAACCACCTCCCTCGGAAGACAATACAGGGCAAAGGGAATATCCAATGACATCAAATTGTATCTCGAATATAGCTCTAAAAATATGTGCAGAATTTTAGATATACTAATGACATAACCTATCTTTTCAAGTTTAAGGGTCCCAAAACCCATATACATACAAACAATTTTATAGCTGGTCAGAAATACAACATTAAGTTATCATGATCAAATTCCCATTTCAAGTATAAATGACTAATTAGCCAACATTACCGTTGGCCGTGTATGATCGGAACCTGATCAGATTGTGGCCAGATATCCCAAGAAGGACTATTCCTAAATCAATTTTACTTCGAAACTATGGGTTTTCCCAAATAATTATTATAATATCATATCCGCCCTTTATTTCTGTCAGTAGGCTAAAAGTAGAACGACAGAATACCAGCATTTATTCATAAGAAACAGGCCTTTTTAGCATCTCCAATTGGAGTCTTGAATGGGCTTTAATTATACTATTGACATATCAGGTCTTCTCTATTATAGGAAACCCATACCTAGATATATAGCTAATGTGGAAACATATATAGCTAATCAAAAACGCAACATTAAATAATCCTGTCCATATTTCCATATCAGAGATAGGAAAATAAGTATATTTAGCATATTTTACTATTTTCCTTATAAGATCAGGGTATAGACAGAGTATGGCCAATAACCGCAGGAACAGCTATCGACTATTATATTATACATAGTGACTATAGATAATCCCATAACAATAACCAGGTTTCACATCAGCCCTTTAATCCTGTCAATAAGGTTAACATAAAACGTCAATTTATCCCCATTGGGGTAGTCGTTGTTAAGTAGGATCCCTTTTTCCATCTCCAATTGGTATATTAATTGGGCCTTAACTTGGTCAATATTAGGGATCAAAATATTTTTCCATGATCTTGCGATAAGAGTTTTAGTTGCTAGTAAACAATGTATAATTATAATTTCATAAAACTCCTTAATTTCAGTATCCAAAATATGGAGAAGAGCGATTTCAGGTTTGTGCTCCAATCTGGGGCCACCAATCCCATGAATTAAGTCAAATGTGGCATTCCACAAAGACTCAATTTTGGGACACTTCCACCAAATGTGGAGCATAGAACCATCAAGTTGGAAACAGCGCCAACAATTTGATGGATTAGATACTGAAATTTTCGCTAGCCTAGATGGGACCAAATACCATCTATACAACACTTTGGTAAAAGTATACGTTAGTCAACATAAAAGATTTACACCATATATTAAATGGGATGGTGATTATCCAAAGGTGGACAAAGGCCATGTAATGTTTTAAACGTTCCGAATAAACGACATGTTGTTCCCACCAACCCAGGTGCAGGTTCGCATAGGAGGGGGCACAAGACATCCCCATCGCAGTCCCCTGCACCTGGTGGTAGAATTTGTTGTTGAACAGGAAAAAATTGTGGGTCAGAATGAACTTTAGAAGGTCAAGGACAAAGGTGGTATGACATGAGTGACTAGAGCCTCTTGTTTCGAGGAACGATCCTATGTGCTGTATACCCCCCGTATGAGGTATCGAGGAGTATAGTGCCTCCACATCGAGGCTACATAGGATGGCCCCCTCTGGCACTCTGATTGCCGTGATGCAACTTAGAGTGTCTTTGGTGTCCCTAAGGTAGGACGGCAATTTCTCAACATATGGGCGCAGAATTTTGTCCACGTAAACGCTACCTCTACATGTTAAATTGTTTGTTCCTGACACAATTGGTCTTGCTGTCAAAGGTTATCCTGTTGTATCCATATTTTGACCCTTGCCTGTATCATCACTTCTAAACCTGTGCCACCTGTCCTGGTCTTTGGTTTCCCCGACTACTCTCTTCGTCTGATCCTTTTGTACTGAGAACTTGGTTCATTGCCTTCAGCACTCATCTGCATCTTGGGCTCCGTCCCCTAAACTGTGAACCCGACAGAACAAAAATGGAGCTCGCAGACGTGGCTGAAATGCTCAATATCCTAATGAAGCAAGTGACCAACCTGACTTAAAGGGACACTGTAGTCACCAGAACAACTACAGCTTAATGCAGTTGTTCTGGTGAGTATAATCATTATATGCAGGCATTTTATTTCAAAGAAAAGGCAGTGTTTACATTGCCCCTAGGGACACCTCTAAGTGGCCACTCCTCAGATGGCCACTGGAGGTGCTTCCTGGCTCAGTGATGCACTGTTGGCAGCTCTGCAGTTTAGCGTCCCCTTGAATTTTTAGTGTCCCCTTGAATTAGCTGAATTTTCCTCATAGAGATGCATTGATTCAATGCATCTCTATGAGGTGCTGCTGATTGACCAAAACAGCATTTGGTCCTGCCCCCTTGCAGATTTTAGCCAATCCAATGCTTTCCCCATTTGAATCTGTAACTGGGGCTCTATTGTATCCTCTATGTATGACAATCCCAACATACAGGATACTGCTCAGACAGCAGTCAGAGCATTAAGACAAGGATGCAGACCACTAGAGGAATACATCACAGATTTCAAACCCTATGCCAAAGATACCCAGTGGAATGAAATCAGACTTATCAAAAAGTTCCACTTGGGTCTCTCAGATTCTCTCAGATTACTTTGTCGACTTTGGTATTCGCGATTCGCTAAAAAACTCTATGCAACAGGCCATCCAGCTCGACAGATGGCTACATGAGAGACGACATGAGAGAGCAACCTATCTCTCTCCCAGCCTGTAAGGGCATTTGCTCCTCCTCTCAGGTTCCAGTCACTCCCTGCTTTACACATGACTAAAGAACCAATGCGAATTGGACTGACTCAAGGTCATCTACCCCCTGCTGAATTACAATGTAGAAAGAGAGAAAACTTATACCTTCACTGTGGACATTCACAACATACCGTGAGGACCTGTATTCGATCTTGTCCCCTTGCCTCTATTCCCGGTAATTCTTAGTATTCCCTGATTATGCAAGTATGACCCGGTTATCAAGTGGACCTCAGGTAGCTTATCCTTCTCCTCCACTCTCTGCACCACTCAATGCCTCCGTAACAACCAGACCACGGGCTATATACAATCCATATTGGACATTGATATGAAGAAAGTCAAGAGGTTCTACTTCCCAAGTTGTACCAGGATTATGATGATATTATTGACAAAAAGGGGGTTCATACTTTACCACCATGAAGGGAATACAATTGCCCCATAGTTGTTACCTGGGGCCCCATACCATTTGGCAGAATATACCCCTTGGCGAAAAATAACTTCTTGCTCTGAAAGAGTACATCAATGAAAATTTGGCAAAAGGATTTATCCAACCTTCCACTTCCCCAGCAGGGGCCGGAATCTTTTTTGTGGGGAAAAAGGATGGTAGTCTATGCCCCTGTGTGGACTACTGGGAGCTGAACAAGGTTGAAGTCAAAAACAAATACCCACTCCTTCTCATTCCTGAGCTAATCGAGAGACTACAAAACAGCCTCAGTCTACACCAAACTGGACTTAAGGGGTGCCTATAATCTCCTTCGTGTCAGAGAAGGACATGAATGGAAAACTGCCTTTCGGTTCCGATACAGACACTACGAATATACAGTGATGCCATATGGTCTCTGCAATGCCCCTGCCTCATTCCAACTTTTTCTTCATGACATCCTGAGACCAGAGACGGTGCCTGCAGCCTGGGGAGGGAGATCTCTGATCTCTGATCCCCTCCGGTCCTTGAAGGCACATTGCAGGGCTGGCGCTTGGACAGTGCCAGCCCTGTATTAGCTGGCAGTGGAGAACCTGGGATGGACAACCATTGCTCCGTTGCCCCCTCCCCCCTGGATCTGCCAGTGCAGAGAGCCCTACCACATGAAAAGCCAAGGGACATTTGTCGCCTCCACTATTTTCCCCTTAAGGAGGAAATCCTACAAAAGGCTAGACAGCTCAGAGAAATCACATATGGCAACCACAAGGCAATGATCTTCCAAGACCTAGCACAATCCACACTAATTGCATGGAGAGCACTGCAGCCAATAACCAGAGCATTGACAGTGCGCAACATACAGTTCTGTTGGAATTATCCCTTTGCCCTAGTGGTTGTCCGTCAGGGAAAGACACACTCAATCACTTCTCCCACAGATGTCCCAGCATTTCAACAAGCACTGGGTCTACCAATGGACACTGTGGAAGACTGGACTTGCTACGGAAGTAGGCAAGCAACTGCCCCAGAGGGCGAAATTACAGCGCACCCCTAAGAAAAGATGACAGACCCCCTTTGGGACGGATTTATCTGAAGACCTAAAAAGCACGGGGACCTGATTGCCATAAGGAACTCATTATATCCTCTGTTAACCACTGCAATGGTGCCAAGGTGCAAGTCCAATCACCTGATTGGTCAGGTTTGTTATTACTTTCATTTATATAGTTCTGCATGGTCACGGCCCATGATATACCAAAGGGCCAAGAAGGGCCTTGACCACGGCAAAACCGGGATTATCTTACAAAAGTAATTAGTTAATATTTGAGGATAAGTTACAATGTCTTATATGTATTAATGGATCTATAATTTATACATCATAAGCTGAAGGCCTAGTTTCCTAACAGTTCTAGACCACACGACCCCAAGAGGTGTTACAAGGAGCTTGCAGGGTCCAAATGGTCCTTAGCAGGCTTGACACCATCTTGTCGATGCATATGATCCATATGCCTGATGTAAATAGTTACCCTGGTTTGAATTTCCCCTCCACTGGGTACCGGTCCCCACATTGTCCAATCAGTTTTGCACACATACATGTCTGGCCATTCTACAATGGGTGACCCAAACTCATGTCCTTGAATGTCCGAGGACTTAACATTCCTTAGAAACGCGCAGTCCTGGCCAACAAAATTGAGAGGCAAAAAGGTGGATATAATTTTCCTGCAGGAAACCCATTTTAGGGGTGTACAGACTCCCAAGTTGAAATCTAAAACGATTAGGCAATCCTAATTTGGCAACTACCACGGAAGCAAGTCTAGGGGAGTTGCTATCCTGCTGTCATCCCATATGGCCTTTACGTCCACTGGAAGTAAACTAGACCCCAAGGGGAGATATATATTCCTCAAAGGGAGGATAATTTTAGTCAATTTATATGCACCCAAAACCCTTCATCAACTCGTGCCTAATGAAACTAGAGAAATTTGCTGAAGGAGTGGTGGTGATGGGGTGCGACTGGAATATTGTGATGGACCACTCAGCTGACAGAGACACAACTGCACCAATGAATGCTACTTCAGAGGGCTCTCCATGCTAAGCAATTAGTGGACTGTTGGGGGATCACACCCCCCCCAGGGTAGGGATTTCACCTAGTATTCACAGGTAGCACACAGCTATATTGGATATGTTCTTTCTGGGACAGACACCTACAGATGCTTAGAGATAGCTGATTGGTCCTATCACATGGTCTTACCATGCCCCAATATTCCTCACGCTATCCATTACAGGGACTAGTAAGAACAGCACCACCTGGCACTTAAACAAATGCCTGTTAGATGACTCAAAAATATTTTCCCCTGTACTTTATGGAAAAAAAATAAGGGGTCTGCGAACTCCTGGGTATGGGAGGCTCACAAGGGCATAACCTGAGGGATCCTGATCAAATGGGGGGGCGCGCATAAAAAAGGAGCAGGGAGCGCAGATCCAATCACTTACAAATGCTATTCACACAGCAGAGTTGAATCACAAATCTAATCCCTCAATGGAAGCCTCTAAACACCTAACGGCGCTCAAAGTGGAGCTGTGCAGCCTCCTCATAGTAAAAGCATACAGAGCAGTCAACCTGACTTACGCACATGTTAACAAAAATGTGAAAGAATTGGCCAAAGCACTAAAAGACAAACATCAAAAGACATATGTTGCACAAATTAAAACAGCAGATGGGACTCAACATGACACGACAGAGGACATAGCTAGAGCTTTTTGTGACTATTATGGAGACATATAACTTGGGTATAGCCTGGTGAGCTACCCTTAGACAGGACGTAATAGACTATGTGAGTACCTGTACCATCTGTGCCAGAGCAAAGGCACTAACCATGAAAGCAACAGGTCTATTACAACCTCTACCAATCATTTTACCATTGACTTCATCATTGATCTTCTCGAATCCCATTGATATAATACCATAATGGTTACGGTCAATCACCTGACCAAGATGGCCCATTTTATCCCAGTAAATGGTCTCTCCATTGCCAAAAAGACAGCCAATTATTTTCATGACCATGTCTTCAGGTTGCATGAAATCCTTCTATACTCTGCGACAGGGGAACTCAACTCACATCCCACTTCTGGAAAGGCTTCTGTCAGTCCCTCAATATCTCACTTGACCTTTCTACTGCCTTCCACTCTCATACTAATAGGCAAACTGAATAAACAAATCAAACCTTGGAAACGTATCTTTGGTGTTACATAACACATCTGCTAACCGAATGGAAAGAACTCCTCACTACTGCAGAATTTGCAAACAATACGCATATACACGACTCCACACATGCTTCTCCCTTCGTGCTCAATTACGGATTCCAACCCACATCCCTTCCAGGACTGTATTTTTTTACCCACTGTTCCAGATGCCTCCACTCACGTCAGTCAATTAACACAAGGATTTCTTTGTGCTCAAAAAACACTGCAAGATAGTAAATGCCTCTATAAATCATATGCAGACTGTGACAGAAGAACACCACCTTAATACCAAGTTGATCAAGTCATATGGGTATCCATCCGATATCTAAAACTACCCTGTCCTTCCAAGAAGTTGGTTCCTAAATACATTGGTCCATGTCGTATTAAGAAGATCTTCTTTCCTGTCATAGTTCACTTGGATTAGCCTTTTCACTGTGTTTCCATCTGTCCTTCCATGTATCACTCCTCAAACCTTTTAAAGAAAATACCATCCCAGATTGGGTCATCCCCCTCCATCTACCATGATTTTCACTGGAGAACACGAATATGAAGTACAGGACATTCTTGAATATCTAATACATTGGAAGGTATACAGTCCAGAAGAGAGATCCTGGGAACCTATAGGTAACGTCAATGCTCTTCAGCTACTCCATAGGATCCATCTCCAACTTCCTTCTCGCCCTGGTCCTGGTAGTCTCCAGAGGCGACTCTCTATCAGGACTTCACTCCCACACTCACCTTGCGCTCCCACGCCGCACCTCTCTCACACTCCACGAGAACGCTGTGTTGGAGTGCAACCCACAGGCAGCGCAGTCAGCTCAACCACCCACGACAACCACTCACATTCATAAAAATGCCACCTCTATTCGTGCAAACGCCACTCACCAAAACTGCGGTCAGAACTCCATTTGTACGGATGCCAGTTCCCAAACACAGGAAGAACAGAAGTCTGTTCATGAGAACAACACTTACCGAAAACAGCAATACAGAGGACAGAACTCTGTTCGTATGAGCTCCGGTTACCGAACACAGCGACCACACAGGAGGTAGAACTTCAGGAGAATCAAAGGGCGCTTCTGTTTCGGAAGGACTATGCGATTAAAATATTTTTATTCACAAACAGGGATGAACAAGAATATGCCGTTAAGTACAATCCATTTATTGTTTGATCCACAAACGAATAAGGCCAATCTTAAAACATATCTCTCCACTGTTCAGTATGAGACGTCACAGATTGTGCAACACAAATATCAGGGACATTACAACATTACCAAAAGACAACGCCTTTTGATTGTAGGTCGAATATCGTTATATGCCCTGCTGACAAAGGGGGGGGATCGTTGTAATGGTCCCGCCTCGCACCTTCAATCATCCACACAGCAACAAACGTTACAATATACGATACACAATAACATGCCGGACCCCGTTTGTTATTTATAAAATCACTTGCCCATAAGGGGACATAGGTCCAACATACGTACTGCTTACCGTGATGGCCACTCTGATAAACCGGTGGCGAAACATTTTTTAGAGTTTGGTCATTCCCTGGCCACACTTAAATTTGTGGCTATTGATCACATACCCCAGCCACATAGGGGGGGTGACAGCAGTAACATGTTGTTACGAAAAGATACCTTTTGGATTTTTGAACTAAATACAATGTCCCCACATGGACTAAATGAACTTATATCGTATCATCCCTTCATATAAGGATTTTGCATCTGAACATCTGCTTGAGGAACATCGTCTCCATAAGTGAAGTGTTATTTTATTTATTTTTTCTATTTTTTTAATTTTTTAATTTTTTACTTTTTTCTTTTTTTTTTTCTCAATATTTTGAGGGGTTTGATCCCATGAATTATATTAAAAAAAAAATGTTGGCACCATTTTTATGTTCTTTTTTATGTTCTAATTTGTATGTCCTATTTGATGTATAGAGTAACTATTTTGACTTATTGTCTCAGCTGACTAAACTGCTATTACTTGATGGCAATGTTATCGTTATTGCTACTATCATATATACATGTATAGGCTTGTGTAGCATGTTAATGTTAGAAACATTTGTTTCAATTTGTATGTTATCATTTCCTTCTAGCATGATATGTCTTTAATTGCAGTTTATATTAGGCATTATTGCAGGCTATATGGCACAGGTTGGTACTTTTCGGATTTTTATACCGATAGATTTATTTGTTTTTTAATGAATAGTCTTTATATCATTGGCCATTTAGGCGATCTATGTAAGACCATTTAACCTGCTTGATTCTCTTTACATGTGGATAAGTGGGACTTAGGACATTTAGTAGTGTGGTGCTTTTGGATTATGCACTTGGTGTTTCCTTTTATATATTATTGGGGATCGGTTCGGTGTCTCTATGGTGTGTTTAGGCACTTTAAGGTAACTATAGCAACCTGTCACGTTCGCATTCAATACTTCCGGGTCTTGGACGCGGGCACATGCACACTTGGTTGTGGGAGACGCCGACCCTCCGGTACACTTCACCTGTGGTGAGTTATCTTTTTAATGGGGTATATAAGACAGTTTAGAGGTTAGTGTGGTATTGTCAGTTCATACTGAGGAAAGCCCTGAACGAGGGCTGAAACGTTGGTGTGACGATGGTGTGACATTTTATTGAATAAAGAGATTCCTGTTTTTCACTTTTTCAAGTCTGTGAGTGCAAGCTGATTTTTTCAAGTATTTATATATATATATATATATATATATATATATATATATATATATATATATATTTTATTACACAAAAAAACATAATTTTATATATATATATATATATATATATCATATACGTAACTTCCTAATTAGTGTATTTTATACTAATATAATTACATATATTAGTATTAAAATAGACTTAGAATAAGGTTTTATATATCTATAGACGCATAATTACAATAATAAATGAATTCAATAATAAAACATATAAATAAAATAATTTAAAAAAAATTATAGACACATATGTAATGTCATTCTAACTGTAATTTGTTTTATATATATATATATATATATATATATATATATATATGTAACAAAATACACTAGAATGACAATCTATAAATAAATGCATGGATGAAAAGAGCGCCAAATGAGGGCATTTAAACGAACAAGAAAGAAGAAGGAAGATGAACACTTGATAAAGGCTGTGTGCTGAAACGCGTTGAGTTTTATTTATGTCCAGAGGACTTTTTATAATAGATTGTTTGTTTTTATTTACTTATATCCAGCTACCTATAGTGTGCCCAATAAATTTTTGTTTCATCACTTATTGCATCCTGGAGTAATTGAAGCAATAAGGATTAAGGACCACAGAGGGGAGTCAGCTTGGAGTCTGAGTATACAAACGCTGATCTGATATGCTGTTATTCTGAGCCAGCTTTTATAAGTGGCTCATGACCATGTGAGTTTAACCATCTGCAGTTTTTAACATATTTAGCTGCTACTTTATTACCCTATATATTTTTTATCCTTGTTTTTAGATCTACAAGAGTGGTGTTTGTTTCATGTGCAATAAGGGTAAAGTTCTATAGAGTGCTCTCACCATCCACATTTTTGTAATACTGTATTATTTAATTTTATGTAAATACGTGACTCACATTGGTGATTGGAGCACTTCAGTTTTAAACCTTTTAACCTTAATTCTTTTTATATTCATATCTTAAAATAGTTTGCAAAGGCTGCACTGCAACCTTAGCAAGCTCTCCCTTTTTTTTCCTGGAAGGGACATTGAGAAGCCTCTGACTTGGTGCACGCGCATGCCGGCTCGTGTGCATGTCTGCTCTGAGGTCTGGAACTGAGGAGCAGGTCTGAGGTCTGTGAGGGAGGGCAAGGCAGGCACGCTCAAGTAGAGTGAGCTTGTGGTGTAATATGTGCGGCTCGGGAATGTAGTGCATTGAGTATGTGTGTGTGTATAGAGGGCATAGTGTGTGTATAGGGGATGCAGCAAGTGTGTGCATAGGGGCCACAATGTATCTGTGTATAGGTGATGTAAGGTGTGTAGGGGAGAGTGTGTTTTGCATAGGGGATCTAGAGTGTGTATAGGGAATGTAAGGTGTTTGTTGTGTATGTAGTTAGTGCAGTGATTGTCTAAGGGGATGTATTGTGTTTGGGGGATCCAGAGTGTATATAAGGGATGCAGTGTGTGGTTGTGTGTAGGTGGTGTAATGTGTGTAGGGTGCAGCAAGTGTGAGGGGTGTGTATGAGCATGTGTGTGTATGAGGGGTGCAGTTCATGTGTGTGAAGGGTGTAGTGTGTGTGGCATGCAGAGTGGTTCAGTGTTGGTGCTATACAGTCTATATTGTGTGTGGTGAGAAGGGAGCAATTGTATGTAATATTTTTATTAAAGGGACTCTCCAGTGCCAGGAAAACAATCCGTTTTCCTGACACTGCAGGTCCCCTCTCCCTCCCACCTCCCAATCCCTGGTTGCTGAAGGGGTGAAAACATGCCCCATGTCGCTGCTTCTTCCTCCGCTGCCACTCCTCTTCTTCATTACATCGGCCAGTGCGCGAGACTGATCCCACCCGCCGGCCGGGGAGACCTAATGCCGCAATGCCATGCATGCGCTTTAGAGCTCTCCATAGGAAACCATTGAAAATGCTTTTCAATGCTTTCCTATGGGGAATTGAGCGATGCTGGAGGTCTTCACACAGCGTGAGGATGTCCAGCGACGCTCTAGCACAGGTTTTCTGTGCTATAATCCAGGAAGTGTCCTCTAGTGGCTGTCTAGTAGACAGCCACTAGAGGTGGAGTTAACCCAGCAAGTCAATTATTGCAGTGTATAAAAACCTGAAATAATTACACATGCAGGGTTAAGGGTAGTGGGAGTTGGCATCCACACCACTCCAATGGGCAGAAGTGGTCTGGGTGCCTGGAGTGTACCTTAAACAAAAAAAAATGTTATATTACTCCAACCCTTTTCCTTACCTTTGCCCAGCTCATATAGAGCTCTCCCCTCACCCTCCCCTAGCGGTCTCTTCTCACCCCCCCTCCCTTTATTCTTCTCATCCTCTCCCTCACTGTGTTCTTCTCCCCTCCTCCCCCCTGTGTTTTTCACACAACACCCACCCTTTGTTCTTCTATAGAGTGCTCAGGTGTCTGCAGCATTAGGGCCGGCGATGAGGGTGCCGGGCGCCCCCTCCTATATGGCGTCCTTGGCGGCTGCCTAGTTCGCCCCTCTGCGTCCCACCAACATTTGTCCCATAGCCAGACTGGGCCTGGTGAATGAACTCTTCTTTGGACTGGTTATGGAAATTATGATATTGACACAAAAAGGTCACTTCCAACCCCTCAAAACAGACAAGGGTACCATTTACACTCTTTGTGTACATTACAAGCATTGTATGCAAGCAGAACTGTACGGTGACAGGATTTATGAAGGCACCTATTTATTGTGTTAGAAAGTCAAAGCAGACCGGTTTCCAGTTTTCTTTACTTACATAGTTATTACTTGCCTTAATGAAAAGAGTAGGGAAAGCGATGTGCATAATATTGTATTGCAACAAACCTGGAAGTGATAAAGATAAAAGTAAATTAAATTACATAATAATTTAAATAGCTGGTGTGAAAAAATGTATACGTATGACTTCTTATTGGCATTCTATTCACCCTCTGCTGCTTTCTCATGTGTTTTCAGTTATAAAGGTCAATATGTAGTATAATATTGATCAGCTAGATATCCAACTGACATGAAAGGTCAAACACATATGTGAAATATATAAAATATTTTATCATATAAGAATAATGAAATAAAATAATGGATGATATAGATACACAAGTATACCTTTAAAGGACATGGGCTATGGGACATGTCCTCCTCACTGTAAGAGATTTGTTCAAACTCTACAAATTCAGCTTCACCTTTTCTGTCATTTTCAGAAGAGTCAGAATCTAAATGGAAAGATTCAGGTCCAGGCCTCTTTCCTCTGGTTGATTCAGCAATACCTTCCGCTACTGCCTGAATTATCCATGAGGCTATAGCTTGAACTGAGGTAGAGGCATGGTGTGGCTGATATTGATCAGATTTACCAGCAACTTGGGCAAAGCATTTTTCTGCAAAGCCTACAATTTTCCAAAGGATTGGCTCTATGTCCAGGACAGACTGCAGACTTCTCCCTTTTCTGTGATAGAAATCTAGGGCCCAAACAGCCTGTAAAGACAGATGTCATAAGATAATTTACCCTATAATGGATTCTATGATAAAGGATCCAAATGAAAAATAAAATATGTTATTGCACACCTGTGGCCTATTGTAGCGGACTTGGTGGACGTAGGAAAGTGATCCACAATAGCTTATGGGCTAAAAAGGTGAAAATGTCAGGTAACTAAATACTTGCCACCAAAAAAGCAAGTTGAAACATGTTCAAGCTTTGGGCCATTATTCTTATATGCAGAGAGATGAACAAACAGTCTTGAGAGCAAAAAAAAAAAAAAAAAATCTCTTTTCCCAAAGCAGAATAAAGTTTGAAAAAAGATCTGGGAGTTTTAATTTTTAATTTTGCTCCTCTGTAGATATTGGCAAAGTTAAGCAGCACGATTCGCTCATGTGTCCATTGTTCAGCCAGAATCAGCTAATGGTGTACAAACGTCTCACACTCTCCACTCAATTCAGTTGCCCTTTGAGGCCCGAACATCTAGCTTGGAGATCAAGGGCGATTCCGGGGACAAAGCCACATGAAGAGTTGCACTACAGGTCTACTAAACCATGTAGCCTCCAGGGGTTCCCATCTACAGAGTGGTGGGCTACACGTTACCTGGAGAGGGAGGATAACCTCTCCATGGTGAATACCATTTTATTAGTCAGTTGAGCAAATAAGAAAGTTATACAGATTAAGGTCTGTACAGGTTAAAGAGAACAGGAAGAGAGACTGGGGAGTCAATGGGCATACCATTATACCTTCTCACTTAATTGTTTAATTGGTTTTCCTGTCCAACTAGCAAGAGGTAGGAGCTAACTCATTAGTTAAATGCTGACATGATTAGCTAGGAAAAAAAGAAAAAAAAAAGCATATTAATGAGGCCAAAAATCAAATTCATTAATTTTGTGCTGGTGCTAGGAGTTTCCCTTTCAGTCAAGTAAGATAAACTAGTCTCAATGTAATATACAGAAAGCCATTTCCAAAATACAGAAACCTCATCTCAGTAAATTTAGTAACTTGCATGAATGGCAAAGAGGCCAAGCAAAACAATGCATTTACATTTATAAGCAAAAATATATGAATAAATATAAATGTGAAAATATAAAAAAATAGAACATCCAAAGTACATATGCATGATAACTTGACATGTCAGGCAAGTTGTAAGACACGATAATATATGAATGACAATAAGCCAAAGTTAAAAAAAAATATTTTTAGGCATGTATTAAATTTAGCAAGCCTGGTGTAGCGGTACTTACCCTTTCCAGGGGCCGGCCGGGGTCCTCTGTTCAAGCCGCGCGCGGCCTTGCTGCTGCACGAGCCGCACGCGGCTCATCCAACGGCTGCAACAGGAAGGCGGGCAGTGACCGTGAGAAGCGGTCACGTGTCCTGCCTGACTCTAAGAGCACGACGCGGGTCTCGGGCGTGTTTTTAAAGGGACAATGGGAGCCTAAATTGGCAAAGGCCTCCCTTTGGTCCCTGTCATGCCACACTCCCCATACACTTACCTTTTGGGGACGTGGATGTGACAGGGACCAATCAAAATAGATGTTTAGATATTTATACTCACCTCTTTCCCTTAGTTCCTTGCCCTATCGTGGTTTCTGTTTCAGTTCCCTTTAGCGCTTGTTGTACTCAGTTGTGTTCCTTCGTACTTGACCTTGGCATTGTTTTCTGACTACGTTATCTCTTTATCCTTATCTGTTCTGTTTGCCGGCTTGCTGTTTACTGCTTACCAGACCCCGGCTAGTCCTAGCTTACGCTGTCTCTTTGTGCCCTTGACCTCGGATCGCTCCTGACTCTGTACTTCTCCTATATACGTCGAGTCCGGCCACTCTAAGGTCCGTTAGATTTATCTTCCCCCTGTGTTGTCTTCTGTTTAGTTGAATCCTGCGTGTTGGGGTATATTTTTGTTACACCTGGCACATTAAATCGACAAACAACAAAAGCAAAAGTACAGGTAATATACTGTAATAGGATATGTATGTATGACACAATTGTATAACATATAAATATTGGTAGAGGAACACTATAGGGTCAGAAACAAAAACATATATTCCTAACTCTATAGTGTTCTCTATAGTGTTCAAATCACAATCAAGACCCCCTTGCACCCCTAAATATCGTAAAAACTTACCTTATTTCCAGCGTTGTGTGGGTCCGCCAGATCTGCTTTCTCAATTATGATAATCACAGGCAAAGAGTGGGGTGTATGGAGCCAAACACCGCACTGGCAAATCAGTAACCCCTCATAGAAAGTTCAGTGTCTCCATGCAGAGCATGGAGTTGCTGAACTTTAGTGATGCACATAGTGCAGTACACTCTCAGGAAGTACCTAAAGTGGATGTCTGAGGAGTGGCCACTTCTCTGCCTCTTCTCTTAAAAGGCAGTGTTTACAGCAAAAAGCCTACAAGGACATGGTATAGAAACCAGAACAGCTACAATTAATTTTGCGATTCTGAGCAGGTCAGAGAGGAAACTTATGCCAGGGTTGACTTCATGTAGTTTATTTGAGTTATTAGACAAGGTTTAGACAAAGTAAAAAAAAAAGAATAACAGGATAAAAAAAGAAAAGGAATAAAGATAAAAGGGACACTCCACTGCCAGGAAAACAAATCTGTTTTCCTGGCACTGCAGGACCCTGTTGTTCCCCCATCCCATGTTGCTGAAGGGGTTAAAATGTCCAGCGTCAAAGTCCCTCAGCTCTTGGTCAGGCTCCGGCCATTCTCCTCCCCTGCCGACAGGAGGAGACTTAATGCACAATGGCCGCGTGCATCAGACCTCCCCATAGCAAAGCATTATTCAATGCTTTGCTATGGGGATTCCGGCGACGCTGGAGGTCCTCATGCATAGCGTGAGGATGCCCAGCGTTGTTTAAAACACTTTGTGTTTTAAGAAGCCAGAAGTCATTATGCAAAGTTTGGCCATAATAAATGCTCTATAAACCTCTGTCTAAACTGAAATGACTATGAGACAAAATAATCTGGATTAGAGCTATTCCAGCAATCATCTAATTCTTCTAATCTGATGACAAAAATGACATATTAAGGCAATAACATTTAACAAGTTATTACTTGAGCATTATTATTGACCCTGCCATTAATTTAAAAACTAAAACAGAAATGGAAGACTGGTGAGAATCATGACATATAAATATTGACAAATTTAGTACCCATCATAGTTCAGCAAATCTGGAGGTAGAATACTCAATCAAACAGAAAAAAGATATGACCAAGCAAAAAGCAAATTAGTCTACAATACATTTCTGTAAAGGTAGATCTTACTTAGAGTACTGGTCTAAAAGATATTTAATAGCCAATTGTCAGGATCGGGACAGGGATCCAACACGCAGAGTACAAAGAGTGGAAAGGTACGTATACCGGGCCTTAGAATGGCCGGACTAACGTACCGAGAGTAAAGAATAGTCAGAGGCAAGCCGAGGTCGAGGGAACGAGAAGACAGATAAGCGAGAGACAAGCCGGGTCAAGGGATAACAGAGAAACAGGGTAGTACAACGAGCCGAGTCAAAACCAAAAGAGCAAACTAGAATACCAGAGCACTGAGTGACTAGACAAGCTAGAACCACGACAGGGCAATGAGCTGAAGTAAGGAGTAAGCTTAAATACCCTGGTTCTGGATGGAAATCACGCCTCTGAAAAGTACCGATTGGATATCGGACACTTGAGTGACAGATTGCTCGTGCTAGCGTCATGACGTCACGTATTGAGCGTCCTGCTAGAAAAGGACGTGGATTCCTCGCGGCCGGTGTTTAAGTGACTGGATGAACCGCGAGGAACGGAGGAGACAGCTCGCCTGGACGGATACACCACCAAGTCTCTACCTCCCTTAGAGGTAGAGGCCTCAGGTACCCTGACAGTACCCCCCCTCTCAGATACGCCCACCGGGCGGAATGAACCGGGGCGAGATGGGAAGCGAAGGTGAAATGCTCTGCGAAGGCGAGAAGCATGGACGTCCTCCTGAGGTACCCAACTCCTCTCCTCAGGACCATATCCCCTCCAGTTGACCAGATATTGCAATTTTCCCCTTGAAATTCTGGAGTCAATGATGGAGCTGACCTCGTACTCCTCCCGACCCTCCACCTGAACAGGACGAGGCGAGGAGACCTTAGAGGAGAATTTGTTGCAAATGAGGGGTTTCAACAAGGAGACATGAAAAGAGTTAGGAATGCGTAAGGCAGGTGGCAGAGCAAGGCGATACGCAACCGGATTGATACGAGTGAGAACCCTGTAAGGACCTATGTAACGAGGAGCAAATTTCATGGACGGAACTTTTAGGCGAATATTCTTAGTACTCAACCATACCCTATCCCCAGGAACAAAAACAGGAGCCGCTCTTCTATGTTTGTCAGCGTGTTTCTTGAACAGCGAGGAACTATGTAATAGAATTTGTCGAGTTTGATCCCATAATTTCTTCAGGTTGGCGACATGATCATCAACCGACGGTATCCCCTGAGAAGAGGAAACCGAAGGAAAAATCGAAGGATGAAAGCCATAGTTCATGAAGAAAGGGCTAGAGCGAGTTGAATCGCAAACAAGGTTATTGTGTGCGAACTCCGCCCAAGGAATCAGACCGACCCAATCGTCCTGGTGTTCGGAAACAAAGCAACGCAGATACTGTTCGATCTTTTGATTAGTACGTTCAGCAGCTCCGTTAGACTGAGGGTGATAGGCAGATGAAAAGTTCAATTTGATGCCCATTTGAGAACAAAAGGATCTCCAGAAACGTGAGACAAATTGAGAACCTCTATCAGAAACAATCTCTGAAGGGATCCCATGTAGGCGAAAAACCTCTCTCGCAAAAATCTCCGCCAATTCAGGGGAAGTCGGAAGTTTAGGTAATGGCACGAAATGGGCCATCTTGGTAAATCTATCCACCACCGTGAGAATAACAGTCTGTCTTTTGGAAGCAGGCAAATCAACGATAAAGTCAATGGACAAACAGGACCAAGGTTTCTCAGGAATGTCCAAGGGGTGTAACAGGCCACATGGGGATGCATGAGATAGTTTAGTCTTGGCACAAGTCTCACAAGCTGCGACGAACTCCTCAATATCCTTACGAAGTGAAGGCCACCAGAAATCCTTGGATATCAGAGAGTACGTCTTGCGAATACCAGGATGACCAGCTATTTTACTTTCATGAAAACATTGTAAGAGCTCCAGTTGAAGTTCAGGAGGAACAAAGTTTCTTCCCTCAGGAGTGTTTCCGGGAGCTAGATGTTGTGACTTCAAGATCTGGTCAAGTAGCGGGGAATGAATTTTGAGACTGGTATTAGCAATAATATTGCATTTGGGTACAATGGAAGACAAAAGTGGTTCAACTGAAGCAGAGGGTTCATATTGGCGAGATAGCGCATCGGCTTTAGAATTCTTTGACCCAGGTCTGTAAGTCAGAACGTAATTGAAATGGGTAAGAAACAACGACCAACGAGCCTGCCTGGAGGACAGACGCTTGGCCTCTCCGATATAAGACAAGTTTTTGTGGTCTGTCAGGATGGTAACAGGATGTAATGTACCTTCCAATAAATGTCTCCATTCTTTCAAAGCCTTGATAACCGCTAGTAATTCTCTGTCACCAATGTCATACCTGCTTTCAGTACCGGTCAATTTTTTAGAGAAAAATCCACATGGATGTAATGGTTTATCAACACCCAACCTTTGAGATAGAACAGCACCTAAACCAGTCTCTGATGCGTCTACCTCGAGCAAAAATGGCAGAGAAGTGTCAGGGTGAACTAAAATTGGAGCGGAAGCGAAAAGCTCCTTGAGAGTCTTGAACGCAAGGAGAGCTTCAGTAGTCCAATTCTTAGTGTCAGCCCCCTGTTTGGTCATGTTAGTGATAGGTGCAATAATGGAAGAATAGCCCTTAATGAAGCGCCTATAATAATTGGAAAAACCAATAAATCTCTGTATGGCTTTAAGACCTGTGGGTAAAGGCCACTCTAGAATGGATTGGAGCTTATCCGGATCCATCTTAAATCCCTCCCCAGAGATCACATAGCCGAGAAAGGTTACCTGGGTTTGATCAAAGCTACATTTCTCCAACTTGCAGTACAAGCCATGCTGGAGAAGCTTGTGCAAAACCCTCCTGACTTGTTTGTGATGAATCTCAATGTCACTAGAATGAATGAGTATATCATCTAGGTATACAATGACGCACTCTTGCTGAAATTCCCTAAGAACCTCATTAATCAGATCTTGGAATACTGCTGGTGCATTGCATAACCCAAAAGGCATGACGGTATATTCATAGTGGCCATATCGAGTATTGAATGCCGTCATCCACTCATGTCCCTGCTGGATTCTCACCAAGTTATATGCCCCTCTGAGGTCTAACTTGGTGAAAATTGTAGAGCCCTTCAAACGATCGAAGAGTTCGGTGATCAAGGGAATCGGGTAGGCATTTTTAATGGTTATCTTATTCAGGCCTCGATAATCAATACAAGGTCTCAAAGAACCATCTTTCTTTTTAACAAAAAAAAATCCAGCCCCGGCAGGGGAGGAGGACCTCCTGATGAATCCCTTGTCTAAATTCTCGTGAATATATTCCTCTAGGACTGAGTTCTCCTTTATAGATAATGGGTATACATGACCTCTGGGAGGCATGGTACCAGGGAGTAGGTTAATTTTGCAATCAAAGGACCTGTGTGGGGGTAAGGTATCGGCTTTCTTTTTGTCAAATACTGCCTTTAAATCTAGATACTGAGGCGGAATTTGTGTCTCTGTAGGGTTGTCAGAGGTATTCGATGTATTAGTTAATCCAAGAGGTAAGACCTTCCGCAAGCATTTTTCTTGACAATTCTCTCCCCATGAAACTATCTCCCCTGATTCCCAATTAATAATAGGGTTGTGTCTCCTCAGCCAGGAGTACCCCAGAACTATGGGAATAGACGGAGAAGAAATGAGCATCAAGGATATATCCTCTTTATGCAGGATGCCAACAGTCAAGTTAATCGGTATGGTCTCATGAAAAATAACAGGCTCAAGTAACGGTCTACCATCGATGGCCTCAACAGCCAGAGGTGTCTCTTTTAACTGGGATGGAATAGCATGCTTGGCAGCAAAACCCTGATCTATAAAGCTCTCAGCAGCTCCAGAATCGATTAGTGCCATAGTCTTAACTACTCCCTTCTCCCACTTTAAAGAAACGGGTAACACAAGCCTGAGCTCCTTGTAGTTGTGAATAGAGGACAAAGTAGAAACACCCAAGGCCTGTCCTCTAGAGGAACTTAGGTGTGAGCGTTTCCCGAACGATTGGGACAATTTAGGCGTAAATGACCCCTGACTCCACAATACATACATAAACCCTCCCTTCTCCTGTACTGTCTCTCCCTTTCAGTGAGATGAGTACTGCCTATCTGCATAGGTTCAGGAATACGTAAGTCTTCGAACTCAGAGATTTGAAAGGTAGGCGCTAGTTTAAAGGAGGGTCTACGGGTCCTATCTCGAGTGTTCTGCCTCTCTCTTAAGCGTTCATCAATACGAGATATAAAAGAAATTAAATCCTCCAAATTTTCAGGGAGTTCTCTAGTAGCGACCTCGTCAAGAATTACATCTGATAACCCATTCAGAAACACATCTATATAAGCCTGTTCGTTCCACTTAACTTCTGCCGCCAAGGATCTGAACTCTAGTGCATAATCCACAAGTGTTCGATTGTCCTGTTTAAGGCGCAACATTAATCTAGCTGCATTGACCTTTCTGCCAGGAGGGTCAAAAGTTCTTCTAAACGCAGCTACAAAGGCATTATAATTATAGACGAGTGGATTATCATTCTCCCATAAAGGATTGGCCCATCTCAAAGCTTTTTCAATGAGCAGAGTAATAATAAATCCAACCTTTGCTCTATCTGTAGGATAAGAGCGGGGTTGTAGTTCGAAATGGATGCTAATCTGGTTTAGAAAGCCACGACACTTCTCCGGTGACCCGCCATAACGTACTGGTGGGGTAATACGGGAAGAAGCACCTACAGTGGCTACCTCTAGACCTGAGACTGCAGGAGAGATAGAAGGAGTACGTGT
Source organism: Pelobates fuscus (assembly GCF_036172605.1). NCBI lineage: Eukaryota > Metazoa > Chordata > Amphibia > Anura > Pelobatidae > Pelobates > Pelobates fuscus. The sequence goes on along the minus strand of NC_086320.1, from coordinate 194,322,571 downwards.
CTCCTCAGGTGGATTACTAGCACGAGACAAAAGTGCCTGTAGTGCCAAAGCCATCTGATCCATCCTATGTTCCATGGCGTCAAACCTGGGATCCGAAGAACCAAGCTGACTGTTTGTACCTGCAGGATCCATTGGCCCTGTCGTAATGTCAGGATCGGGACAGGGATCCAACACGCAGAGTACAAAGAGTGGAAAGGTACGTATACCGGGCCTTAGAATGGCCGGACTAACGTACCGAGAGTAAAGAATAGTCAGAGGCAAGCCGAGGTCGAGGGAACGAGAAGACAGATAAGCGAGAGACAAGCCGGGTCAAGGGATAACAGAGAAACAGGGTAGTACAACGAGCCGAGTCAAAACCAAAAGAGCAAACTAGAATACCAGAGCACTGAGTGACTAGACAAGCTAGAACCACGACAGGGCAATGAGCTGAAGTAAGGAGTAAGCTTAAATACCCTGGTTCTGGATGGAAATCACGCCTCTGAAAAGTACCGATTGGATATCGGACACTTGAGTGACAGATTGCTCGTGCTAGCGTCATGACGTCACGTATTGAGCGTCCTGCTAGAAAAGGACGTGGATTCCTCGCGGCCGGTGTTTAAGTGACTGGATGAACCGCGAGGAACGGAGGAGACAGCTCGCCTGGACGGATACACCACCAAGTCTCTACCTCCCTTAGAGGTAGAGGCCTCAGGTACCCTGACACCAATATACCTTTATCATGAGGAGTATAGTGCAACAACATCAAAAGTATCTCATCGATAACCATATAACTACACAACATTATACAACAATGTAGATACATGTTTTTTATTACGTAACTATGACGACAAACATTAGAACAAAGGCTGCAAGTGTGCATCAATAAAACAACTCAGATGTCCATGTAAAGATTCAATTAACGTCACAATAGGCCTACCTAAAGGTGCAAAATCAGACTTTTGCACCTTTGGAAGATGGTGAAGAAGGGGTAGGAGCAGGCATTGGAGGGTGAAATATTCTTCAGTATTTTTTAGCATGCAAAATATAGCTTATTAATGAGGCCAACTGTGAGACCTCATTCACTAAAAGAAAAGGCAGATTGGTTGGTGACTGTGGGGTCAGACTGTAAATGTGAATAGATTGATTAATTACCCCATTGGCACCATACTTCACTAAAATATTTACTCTTATTCAGAATGACTGCACAGTCACCCTCATCAGCTTGTTGTATGATAATATAAGGAACACAGTTTTAGCTGTTCAGTAGCCAATTGGTCTAGTCTAGATAAGTTGATATGTTAGCAACAAAAAAAAAAAACACAAATCCCTTTCAATCAAGGAATGGTATAATTAATTTATTTTACTTCTTGATTGAATAGGATTACAATATTATATTCATAAATTCATGTTTCAAATCAGCTTTAAAGTCACTCTATTTAACATTTTAAAATTAAATTAAAGAATATTTTCTTTCATATTGAATTTTTATATATTTTTTTTAAACATGTACAAAACAGTACAGGTTCACAAACGCGTCAATATGTCATAAATACAGATGCAAGACACAGATTCAGCATTGAATACACACATTAGTAATTTCATACATATCTAGATATAAATAGTAGTGATCCTGGTACAACAGGACTTGCACTTCAAGCTTGTGTACACTTATTAAAAGTTGAATGATGTCCATGATGAAACAATCTGATTATCCTCAACAACTGTGCAAGCCATCAAACTTTGTTAACTTCAGCAGAAATAGAGAAAATGAGAGAGAAAATTATAGAGAGGTATGACAGAGAGATGGATAAGAAAGAGAAATAAGAAAAGTAGGTGTGGTTTTTCATTTTACAAGAAACAATATAATTATCCTCAACAACTGAGCGAGCCATTAAAATTTGCTAACTTCAGCAGATATAGAGAAAAGGAGAGAGAATATATTATCTCTGTGTCATATTTTTTGGGTCAACTCATTTGACTGTAAATTCCAGCACTTGGGGAAGCAAATAAGATGCAATTTGTACCATAAAAGGAATTTAAAGAACTAAGCATATTTCAACGGTTATTTATAAAAAAACCATGAAGTTACTAAGGACATAATAAGGGGGGCTGAGGGTGACAGCTGCAATTGTCTCCGCAGAAACCACAGAATGTCACAAGAGATTTTGGTGCGTACATGTCAGGCACTAAAACTAGGGTAGAGTTCAAAGCATATCATGATCTAAGTTAGCCAATTTTATACAAACTTGTCATCTGTAGCTTGAGCTTTGGCTCAAGGTGCTTTCTTTCACAATACTTCTGTGACCGGTGGGTGGAATGTCTGCGTCATGGCGGTAAAAGGTTACCCGATTCATTAAGAATGAGGCTCACATTAGAGGTAGCCAATGAGCTCCATTTTGCTAAATGAAGATCCTGTGTAAGCAAATGTAGAGTGGGTAGCAGGGTACAGTATAGTGGGGCAGAATTCTGAAGATGTAAAGAGTCTTTAGTTAACCAAATAAGCAGAGATTGAATGGAAGTGGATAAGGCCTATGGTGTACCTGTTGGCTTGAGTTTCCATGTGGATCCCATCAGTTGTGGCAGCGAGAAAGCTTGTAAAGAATTTGTAGACACACAGGTGAGCATGCGGCAGACCCCATCACAATCAATTGTGTCATGGATGAGGCAAAATAGTAGGTGCAAATATTAGGAATACATAGTCCACCTAGGTTCTTAGGAAACCAACAGATTATTTTACATATTTGAAGTGTCCTTTTTTCTCGCTCTATCTATATATAGTGATAACACAGATGGAAAGTAATTTAAAAATGTGTCTGTGTGTGTGTAAAATTTAGGCAGGGTCAACTTCTTCAAAGAATGAACCTATCCATGAGTGATGGTACTTCATCTCACCCAAGCACCAAATGATGTTCTGATTTCTGTAATAAGGTGACAAAGTTAAAACTGACCAGAGCCTGTTTGTTTGAGCTATTTTCAATCCCAGATGTCTGTTATCCGGTCAAATTGGAAGTTTTCTTTTAATAGTTACATTTGTGCTGTCGGTAGCCCAATTGCAAGTTCCTGTATTTTACTTACATTATTATGGCAATCAGGGCCGGTGCAAAGATTTTTGGCTACACAGGCGAAGGTGAATTTTGCCGCCCCCCTCCCCCCGACACACAAATAAGATGTATCTTTAGCGGTGTCCCGTATCCAGCCTTTTGAAATCCCCATTTAGTGTATTGTATATATTAGTGTGTCTTACACCCTCTTGTATATGTCTCTTACAACCCCCATGTGTATCTCCTCTCCCCCCCCCCCCAGCCCCTCTGTGTGTCTTTCTTTCCCACAGCCCTTTTCTGTGTGTCCCTCTTCCCCTCGGGGCCCTTTATGTAACTTTTCTCTCCCAAGCCATATAGACATAGATATATAGCTACACACACATCCAGGCACATAGTCATAGAAATATTCAGGCACACAATCAAACAAACACAGTCATACAATCAACACATACAGGTACACAGACATACAGTCATACAGACACACACATATAGATAAATAAAGACACAGTTATACAAACACAGACATACAGAGACATGAAGATGCAGGCATACAAAGACATACAGAACAAAGCATACAGATGCATACAGGCATGCAGAGACATATATACACAGAACAAGGCATACAGAGACATATGGATACGGTCATACAGAGACATACAGACACAGGCAGAAACACACAGACACAGTCATATAGAGACATACAGACACAGACATAAATACACTTTCATACACAGACAGACATAGTCATACAGAGACATGCAGACACAGGTATACAAAGCAGGGGCAGATCCAGAACCTAATCGTGGGTGGTGGGGCTGGTAGTGAGTTTTAGTGGGGTAATAGGGGCTCTAATTGGGGAGTTAGGGGCTGTAGTTGAGAGTTAGGGGCTGTAATTGGGGGCTTAGTAAATGTAGTGGGGAATTGGGGCTGTAGTAGGGGGTTAGGGACTGAAGTAGGTTGATGGCTGCAAGTGGGAACAGGGGCTGTAGTGTGGGGGATATGGGCAGCAATTGGGTGAGAGGGGCTGTAGTGGGGGTAATGACTGTAGTAAGGGAATAGGGGCTGTACAAGGGAGTGGAAGGGCTGTGGTGGGAGAAAATGGGCAATGTGGTTGGAAACGGGCAGTAGAGGGGGACACAGGGGCAGTATGGTGTGGGCACAGGCTGTAACGAGGGACACTGAGGCAATAAAGTGGTGTCACAGGAACAGTATGGTGGGGTAAATGGGAAGTAGAGGGGGGGACGGGGGGAACAGGGGCTGTATAGGGGTAGGGGAAGTAGAGGGGGGAGACAGGGGCAGTAGAGGCGTGAGGCAGGGGGCAGGGTCTGTAGAGGGAAATAGAGGAGGCACAGTGGATAAAGAGGGGGTCACAGAAGCAATAGAGGGGGACATGGGCAGTATAGTGGGGGCAGGGGCTGTAGAGGGGGGCATGGGCTATATAGGGGGCGCATGGGCAGTATGGTGGGGTAGAGGCTTTAGAGGGAAATAGAGGGGCTGTAGACAGGGCAGGGGCTGTAGATGGAAATAGAGGGACTGTAGAGGGGCAGTATGGTGGGGCAGGGGTTGTGGAGGGAAATAGAGGTGCTGTAGAGTGGCACATGGGGCAGTAGAGGAGGACAGGGTCAGTATGGTGGGGGCAGGGGCTATAGAGGTGCTGTAGAGGGGCAGATGGGGCAGTATGGTGGGGGCAGGTGCTATAGAGGGACGTAGAGGGGGCATGGGCAGAATGGTGGGGGCAGGGGCTATAGAGGGAAGTAGAAGTGCTGGAGAGGGGCACATGGGGCAGTAGAGGGGGGGCTGGGGCAGTATGGTGGGGACAGAGGCTATAGAGGGGCTGTTAAGGGGCAGGGGTAGTATGGTGGGGCAGGGGCTATAGAGGGGCAGGGGCATAGAGGGGCTGCAGAGGGGGCAGGGGTAGTATGGTGGGGCAGGGGCTATAGAGGGGGCAGGGGCAGTATAGTGGGGGGCAGGCGCATAGAAGGGGCAGGGGCAGTATGGTGGGGGCAGGGGCTATAGAGGGAAATAGAAGTGCTGTAGAGGGGGTAGGGGCACTATGGTGGGGGCAGGGGGAGTATGGTGGGGGCAGCGGCAGTATAATGTATAGTGGGGAGGGGTAGTATGGTGGGGCAGGGGTAGTATGGTGGGGGCAGGGGCAGTATGGTGGGGGCAGTATAGTGTGGGCAGGGGTAGTATAGTGGGGCAGGGGCAGTATAGTGGGGCAGGGGCAGTATGGTGGGGCAGGGGCAGTATGGTGGGGCAGGGGCAGTATGGTGGGGCAGGGGTAGTATAGTGGGGCAGGGGTAGTATAGTGGGGCAGGGGCAGTATAGTGGGGGCAGTATAGTGTATAGTGGGGCAGGGGTAGTATGGTGGGGCAGGGGCAGTATAGTGGGGCAGGGGCAGTATAGTGGGGCAGTATGGTGGGGGCAGGGGCAGTATGGTGGGGGCAGGGGCAGTATGGTGGGGGCAGGGGGAGTATGGTGGAGGCAGGGGGAGTATGGTGGGGGCAGGGGCAGTATAGTGGGGCAGGGGCAGTATAGTGGGGCAGGGGGAGTATGGTGGGGGCAGGTGGAGTATGGTGGGGCAGGGGGAGTATGGTGGGGGCAGGGGGGAGTATAGTGGGGCAGGGGGGGTATGGTGGGGGCAGGGGGAGTATGGTGGGGGCAGGGGGGAGTATAGTGGGGCAGGGGTAATATAGTGGGGCAGGGGTAATATAGTGGGGCAGGGGTAATATAGTGGGGCAGGGGTGATATAGTGGGGCAGGGGCAGTATAGTGGGGGCAGGGGGAGTATGCTGGGGGCAGGGGCAGTAGAGAGGGGCTGCAAAAAAAAACGTTTTGATTTACAAAATAAAATAAAAGTAAACATACTAAAAGTTATTCCCCTTCCCCTCACAGGGGCTTACCTTGGGCCAGGAGGGAGAACCTTATCCCTGGTGGTCGGCTGGGACAGGCTGCACTGGAGGCTGGAAGCTGGAGCTGCAGTCAGGACCGCTGGGGAGTCTGGGAGCAGTAGAAGTCCCGCCCCCTTCTGACATCATCAGAGGAGGACGGCTGACTTCACTGCCAGGCTCCTGCTGTGTGCTGGCTGCAGGGAGAGAGGTGAGATTAGAAATCCGAGTCTCCAGCCAGAGGCAGGGGATTCGGATTTTTGCGCCCCCCTCCTCTGGCGCCCTAAGGCGGCCGCCTGTGCCGCCTTATGGACGCGCCGGCCCTGATGGCAATATGTTACTTTGCCATAGTCCTATAAGATCTAATGGTTGGAGAGTTCAGAAACAAGTGGGTTGGTAAGGGATAACAAGAAATCATCTGAGCAAAGTGTATATCTGGCATGCTTCATTGGAAATTTTAAAACTATCGGGTAAGAGTAAGATAGGAAGGGTGTAGAGTGCTATAATGGCTTTTAGGAAAGGAGAAGAGCTTGCATGTATTGCCACTGAAGGTGATCAAAGGCCTTTTTTTGGTGTCTAACAAAAGACAGGGCATCTGGTGCGACTGAGTATATTTTATGGGATTAAGGAAATGTCTTGTGTTGTCTGACACCTGACTAGAAGAGTGAATCATGATTGGTCTGGGGAAACTAAGGCTGGCAATAACTTATTGTAGCGGTATCAGTGGGAGCGAAATTTCATGTAGGTCTCCGGATGACTTTTTAAGTCTGTGCCCATTCATGTGCAGGGTGTGTATTGTAATATTATTTGAAAAATGTATTTTATAACCTCCTGTCTGGCTGTGGGGCGGTTGTAAATGAGTATGTAACAGTTGTACAGCACTACCAAATTTGCTGGCTCTGTATAAATAATTAAAAATAACAACAGTTATGTACAGTGCCACCTGTTTGCAACAGTTATGTGCATTAATTGAAAAGCAAGACTCATTAATTTGCATATTGTGGCTTACGCACATAAAATACATATTCCTGCTTGTGTCTGTCTTCCAAGACCTTGTATGAATATTTTATTGTTTTATTTTTATTGGTATGTTGGTTATTACCTGTTATCTCACGTTTGTAATACGTATTATTTTGCCTAGTTTAAGGACAATTCACCAAAGGCTAGTCCTTGTCCAAATAAAAAAAATGTGTGGCAGTTCCTTTGGGAACTGTGTGTCCTGCTTGGTTTGTTCGGGTAATCTAGAAGCAGAGTTTTTGGACCATGCTGGCTACAGTATTATTTGGTCCTGAGGATATATCAAGAAAGCTCTAGGGCTGAGACCACAAATTTATTTGTAAAGGCAGTAGTTGGAAGCAGGACAGGTACAGGGCATGATAGGATATTGATACTTTGGAGAGAGCTCAGAGAGGAGCTACTAAACTCATGGATTCAGAATAAAAGTTACAAAGAAAGGTTAAAGGATCTTAACATGTATAGCTTGGAGGAAATACGAGACAGGGCGAATATGATAGAAACATTTACATTTAAAGGGAATCAGCACAGTAAAGGAGGAGACTATATTTAAAAGAAGAAAAACTACCACAACAAGGGGAAATAGTCTTAAATTAGAGGGGCAAAGGTTTAAAAATAATATCAGGAAGTATTACTTTACTGAGAGGGTAGTGGATGCATGGAATAGCCTTCCAGCTAAAGTGGTAGAGATTAGCACAGTGAAGGAGTTTACACATGTGTGGGATAGGCATAAGGCTATCCTTGACGTAAGATAAGGCCAGGGACTAATGAAAGTAACTAGAAAATTGGGCAGAATAGATGGGCCGAATGGTTCTTATCTGCCGTCACAAGCCCTTTTCTAGACATGCTCAGTTTGGGCCACTGGAGCTGCTGGCTTCACCCCTGTCTCTGTTTTGTTTTTTTAATTCTGTTTTTGTAGTGTTTTTTTTTATTAGCAAGTAATACGAAAGAACAAAACAAAATTTTTAAGAAAGATTCATAATAAAATTGTGCAAACAAAGAACAATAGAAAACAAATAAAAACTGACAAGTATAATACAATCACAGTGAGATACATGTATGTCTGTGATTGCCTGGATACATTATATTTTGATTCTGATGCATACCCATGGGTTTCAAATAAGTGCAACTACTATTTAAAAGTTTGCGACTTCAACCATACATCATACATACATACCATACATATTAAACTTACCATTTTCTATTGTTGAATGGAGAGAAGTAGAGTACAGAGACTGATTAGCCAACTAGGGGCTCACTCACCTAAATTAAACTTGGAGGAGGGGGAGAACAAACAATAGAAAACGGATAGAGGAAGGGACTAAAATATTCTAGGGGAAAAAATGAAAGAAAATTAAAGAAAAGGTAGATGGACAAGGAAGAAGTAGAGAGCTATTGAAAGTAGAATGTCCTCTATGTATAGTGCTGGTGGGGATCCAACAACCACAGGTCCCAGATTTGTTTCAAGTGCTTAGATGTATCATGTATGAGTGGCAAGAAACATCTGAAAGCATAGGGTATGCAGGTATGGTCGTTATGAATAACAGTCTAACTTGTGTGGGGAGCCATAAATATAGCAAAGTAAAATCTAGTTTGAGTGTGCTATTTTTAAGACAAGACCATAAATTTAAAAAAGCTATAAGTAATGGAAGAGCAACTCATACCACACTCAATATACAAGTGGACAAATTATACTTATAACAACATTCTTCCCCAATTTGGAGACCATTTGTCTCACCTGGAATACAGTTGATCTGTAGATTAAAAAAAAAAAAAAAAAGACATAAAAAGACTCTCATATAGTAGTATTGTCTTGACAAACAATGTAAATAAGAAAGAATAACTGATCCAGTCAAATCCTGCAGAGCCTTATATAGCAGGTTCTGACTTCAATTGTTAGTTGATAATTATCAGGGTGCTTGTATTTTTCTCCACTCTCCCCTTAGTTTTTCAGTTCCTCCAGCAAGCATATATAGTGGAGGAATCTCCACCTATTGAGACATAGAATTATTGTATCTGTGCCAATTGTGCTGCTTAATAGTAGTGGAGGAAATATGGTAAATATGGTAAATACAGTATTTTTTCTTTTTTTTTTATCAGGTACATAGAGCATTGCATTTAACTCTAGGATGTCTCCCCATCCATATGAAATGGTCTATTGTAGTCTAGCACCTTAAAATCTTTTACAGACAGCAGGATAGGTAATGATTTATACAGGTAAAGAAACCTGTTGGGTGATTAATTTTAATTGCGGCTAATCTGCCAAGCCAAGCAATAGAAAGTTAATGCCAAGAGCTTAAATACTTTTCTGCTTTGCGCAACAAGGAAGTATAGTTTACCATATATGTTTGGGACAGGTCAGCCAGCAAATTGACTCCTAAGTATAGGAGACGGGATTCCTTTATTTGGAAGGGATAGTGAGCCTGAAATGCTTTTTTGGTATTGTTAGATATGTGTATGTGTCAACGCTTCCAACTTGTACATTATTTTTATACATACATACTGTCATAGCTTAATTGATGGTATCACCGATACCCTGACACTTCCAGGTAGCCGGAGCCTTGCCACGCCCCCTTTCTCTGACGCGGTCATCCCGCGCTACTTAGGGAGACCGCGCCAGATCTAAATTGCTGGATTATTGAAAAAGGTTACAACCGCAATCACATACCCAGCTGAAGTTCTTCGCTCTCTTTACACGTGTACCCGACCCAGACTGGATATCGCTGACTCCCTCTCTTCTCACCACGACCTTGGATTGTATCACGGACCACCCCTGCATGCTCAATAACCCCTCCTGCTTAGCGACAAGCTAAAAGCAAGCTGGAACTACTCTCATCAACAGCTAAGTAGAATCGTCAGTGCTAATTCGGATTTCACCTACACGCAAGTCTGTCTTACTTTCTATTGCTACAACTAACAATCCTTCCAGCAAACTTGCCTCATTGTTATTTCCAGGAAGCAGTCATTTTTCATGGACTAACTAATTGCTTTCAGGAAGCCCCTCGCGGCACGTCCGTCCTCCAGCAGCCCCCCCGGCCATGTGAGAGTGAGGTCCTTGCGAGGACCTCACAATCACATGGCCGGGTTAGCTGGCTCAGGCATTGCCAGCATGGGGACTAACTGTAATGACAGTTAGTCCCCCTGCTGGCTGGAAATCAGATCAAATTAAATTAATCAGTGTACATATACATACACACACATTCACTGTCTAGGTGTATTTTACTATTAATATATTTATAATAATATATATATATATATATATTAATATCAAAAAATAGAAAAAAAAACGGGTGCTTCCTCGGTATAAAACCTAGAGGGAGCCCCAGAGAAAAAGGGTTATTGGGGTGGAAATAAGGGCATAACCCTGCATATAGCACAAATGGAGAAAAAAGAGGGATGAAGGATAAGACTACCCTGTAAAAAACAGGCTAATCACCTTCAAGCCACCCCAAACAAACAGGCGTCTCACAAAAAATAATAAATAACTTTAATGGAAAAAAGAGTAGAAAACTCAAACGGCAAACAAATGCCTAAGCCGGGAAGAGGTGACTGTTAAATAACTGCAAAATGTATCCTACTGAAACTCTCAAGACTGTGAAACAAAATGTAACATTGGTATGGAGTATTGATACAATTTCAGCAATATAGTTTCCTTATAACAGTCACCTGGTTCCACATGCTTAATAGTTAAGGGGTAAAAAACTCAAAAGGCAAACAGATGCCTAAGCCAGGGATAAGTGCTTGTTAGATAACTGCAGGATGTATCCTATTGGCACTCTCAAGAGTATGAAAAAATGTAGCACCGGTATGGAGTGTGGATACAATTTCAGCAATATAGTTTCCTTATAGCAGTCACCTAATCCCACATGGTTAATAGTAAAATACAGAAATCGAAAGGATAGAAGAGGGCTTAGTTTAAGAGTGAAAAATAAAGTGTAGTCAAATTGCACCATTTGATTTGGGAAATCTCTCTAGAGAGATTCTGGCCCATCCTCTTAAATGATGCACATCTGAAAGACTCCCTAAGTCCACATGCCAATATTACGGCTAGACGCGGACGGAATATCCGTGACCTCCTGGTCCCCAGCCACTTTGCAATCAAGCCACAACCACGTGCTACGTGGCTGGGCACCCCTCCAATAGGGTCCTATGGCTGCGGTAGGTGTGTAGCCTGTAAGTTTATTCAGAAAGGCTCCAAAACCGTCAGCGATAGCAAGGGACACGGCTCCTTTAAAATCAAAAACTTTTTTAACTGCAATACGAAGGGCCTTGTATATTTACTGTCCTGCACGTGTGGCCAGAAATATGTAGGGAAAACCTTCAGGGCGTTTAAAGATAGAATAATGGAGCACGTTAGGTCTTCAAGAAATCGCCTCGAGACTCCCATCTCGAGACACCTGAAGGAACACCACCAAGGGGACCCTAATAATCTGAGGTTTTGTGGTTTGGAGCTAGTCAAAAGGACCCCTAGACGGGGTGATTTTGACAAGATCTTGAGACAGAGAGAGTCCAGATGGATTTACGAATTAAAGACCCTTCAACCTGCGGGTTTGAATGAGGGTTTCTCCTTTGCCCCGTTTATTTAACCACCTTTTAGGTGAAGATCAGGTGTGGATACAAGAAGGTACACGTGTGTATACATGTATGCTTACACACGTTAATACATGTGACTTGCACCCCACTGATATATAAATTGGGTATATGTACTCATTTCCTTGATATTCTGATCGTGAAGGAGTTTTCTTTAATAGATTTTTTCCAACAGTAATTTGTTAATGTATATATATATGTATACATCCACACTCTGCATGTACATTGCTTACTTACTAAATATATACTTGTATATACACATGTCTGGTGTGGTTGCACGATTTGTATATATCTCCATATAGTTTCATTCATATATATATTTTATTTATTTATTTATTTTTTCATCTTTTTTCATCATTTTTTCTGTCTTCTTTTCATTTTTTCCAGCATAGTGTGATTTATCTAGAGTTAAACTTATCATGAAGTCCTTTCTTTAGTCTCATTGTACTATTTACTTACATTTGGATTACTGAATATCATTATTTATCCTCTGTTATATATATATTTTCTTTGTTTGTTTTTTCTCTCCCCTGACTCTCCTTATATAGGACCCTAGGGTCTTAACCATGGGGCCTAGTCGTTCTAACCTGCTCACTAGTTCCTATGGTAGTAACCGGCTCACTAGTATCAAAGTGAGAAAGAGACTCCCTATGTTTTAGGTCCTGTCGATAGACATATGCACGTATTTCTTCAAAGTTCCGGCGCATGCTTGATTTACGGCTTGCCGACATATATCGGCAATGTTAAAGTTCTTGCGCATGCGCGCATATAGAGATACTGACATGCGCATTTGAGTCCCTTGTTCCGACATGCGCACAGACGATACTGGGCGCCTGGTGACAAGTTCTTGCGCATGCGCGCGCACAGAGATACTGACATGCGCATTTGAGCCCCCTGTTTCTGACATGCGCATAGACGATACTGGGCACCTGGTGACATGCGCATTTCTCCCTACCCCTCCTACTGAAAGGCATCACTTGATTGGTCGTCAGTGACCAATCACGACGGATGGGAGGCACAAGGAGACATTTAAATTGAGTCCCGGGAGGGAACCTGAGTGCGGTCAATTTTCACTCTATTTACATTTACTTTGTGCCCTTGAGAAAGGCGGCTGAGACCGCGGAAACGCGCGTTGGGCTACCCATGGGCTACCATGGTGTTTGGTACTTTAGACTGACATTACTTTTCTAACAGGATATTACACCCCTCAAACTTCGGAGTTACTTTGAAACTCTGATATTGGACTTAAAGGGAGATTGGGCTATATTTGTGGTTTTTTGGTTTTACAGTGATTATGGTATTGTCTGTACTTATTACCTATATCAGGTTATTTATTTGACTACACTTTATTTTTCACTCTTAAACTAAGCCCTCTTCTATCCTTTCGATTTCTGTATTTTACTATTAACCATGTGGGATTAGGTGACTGCTATAAGGAAACTATATTGCTGAAATTGTATCCACACTCCATACCAGTGCTACATTTTTTCATACTCTTGAGAGTGCCAATAGGATACATCCTGCAGTTATCTAACAAGCACTTATCCCTGGCTTAGGCATCTGTTTGCCTTTTAAGTTTTTTACCCCTTAACTATTAAGCATGTGGAACCAGGTGACTGTTATAAGGAAACTATATTGCTGAAATTGTATCAATACTCCATACCAATGTTACATTTTGTTTCACAGTCTTGAGAGTTTCAGTAGGATACATTTTGCAGTTATTTAGTCACCTCTTCCCGGCTTAGGCATTTGTTTGCCGCTTGAGTTTTCTACTCTTTTTTCCATTAAAGTTATTTATTATTTTTTGTGAGACGCCTGTTTGTTTGGGGTGGCTTGAAGGTGATTAGCCTGTTTTTTACAGGGCAGTCTTATCCTTCATCCCTCTTTTTTCTCCATATATTAATATAAAATTACATGTAGACTGACACAGATTAAATATATATAGAATTATTGTTATATATATATATATATATATATATATATATATATATATATATATATATATATATATATATATATATATTTATATATTTATATATGATATAACAAAATAAATATGTGAATACCTAAAAAAATAAAAAAAAAAAAAAAAAATAATTAAAAATATATATAGATGTGTGTTATTTCGTTCTAACTGTATTGTGATATAAATATATATATATATATATATATATATATATATATATATATCAAAATACACGTAGAATGAAATAATATATATATATATCACTATATATATACCTATATATAAATACAAATATTTTAAAAAAAATTATAATATACACACACACACACACACACACACACACACACATATATATATATATATATATATATATATATATATATACATAATAATATATACATATATTAATTCTACACATATATTTATGTAATATTTTTACATAATTAGGTATCTTACTTAATTACAATTAGCTGGACCTGCCTGACAACCCATGCCGAAAGTAAAGGGAATTTAATTTGCTAGCACTATATTTAACCCTATAACTTTCCAAGACACCATAAAACCTGTACATGGGGGGTACTGTTCTACTCGGGAGACTTCGCTGAACACAAATATTAGTGTTTCAAAACAGTGAAATGTATTACAACGATGATATCGCCAGTAAAAGTGACTTTTTTGCATTTTTCACGCACAAACCGCACTTACACGGACGATATTATTGCTGCGATACTTTTTACTGTTTTGAAACACAAATATTTGTGTTCAGCAAAGTCTCCCGAGTACAACAGTGCCCCTCATGTACAGGTTTTAAGGTGTTTTCAAAAGTTACAGTGAAAGTTTCATTTTTTTCACATTAAAATTCGCCAGATTGCTTACGTTGCCTTTATGACCCTATGGTAGCCCAAGAATGAAAATTACCCCTATGATTGCATACCATTTGTAATAGTAGACAACCCAAGGTATTGCAACAGGGTATGTCCAGTATTTTTTAGTAGCCACTACGTCACAAACACTGGCCAAAATTGGCGTTTTTTGCATTTTTCACACAAAAATGCTAACGCTAACTTTGGCCAGTGTTTGTGACCAAATGGCTATTAAAAAAGACTGGACATGGGGGGCGGGGCCGGACCGCCGAGCCGGCTGGTCGCATGCGAGACCAGCTCCTGCAGCCTAAACCCAGAAACGACTATATTTACACGAATTTGGGCACAAAACCTGCCGGCAACAGTGGTCCTCGCCGAGCAGAGAGCCCTGGATCCGGGGTGAGGCTGGCCCAACAGGCTACAGTCCCCTGGAGGAGGAATCCTAGCCGACGTTCCCAAGGCCTACTCCGGAGGCGAGCGAGGTGGATGGCCGCTGCCCTGCCGCTTTCCGTTCAGGGCTTAGAGTCGGACCCGCGAGTATACCGGCCCCGTTCCCCCCCCCCTCTGGACCGGGGGGGTGATCCCGGTCTACACCTTTGAGACCCGCTCGTCGACGAAGCAGCAGGACCGCTCAGACCCATGCTCCAGGCAGTGCCACCAAAATGGCGGAGGCTATGCGAGATGGTGTTGAGACCGGAGCCCTCACAAGCTGCTTAACCAAGGCAGCAGTACGCAGAGCGGACTGAACACATTGCAGAAACTAGCTACAAGCAATATGGCGGAGACTACACTCGAGCCAGCGGACCCAACACAAGAGACCGATAGCCTAACACGGCTGGACGCCACATTTAAAGCGATTTGAAAAACAGCAGACCGAATGAGCACAAGTAAAGCTCGAGCTTCAGACCCACCTGGGACGCCACCATACCGCTCCCGCCCAGAACGCACACCCAGTCAGGCCAAACGCGCCAAAAAGATGGTGGAGGAGAAGACGCTCTCTCCTGCAGGCAGGGACACACGTGACGGCGCACGACAGCGACTACTACACGGCACAAAGTACAACAAGCTGCACTCAAGCATGTAAGAACGGAGCAGCTAGCCATGAGAGCTGGGAAGAGCCTGCACTCATACCCGTAAGGGACCCACAGACGTGGGGCAAGGGGAATGAACAACACAGCCCCCAGTAGTGGCAGACTATCGCCCCCCTAGATTCTGGACTTACACTACACCATGCTTATTGAGCCGCACATGTACCGCACCGAATTAACCCCCTGCCTCCTCAAGCAGCCCAACTGTGCAGATCCCTACATGACTCCCAGCTCCTGCCATCGGAGAGACTGGGGCAGCCGAAGGGGAAGGTGAACCTGAAACAAACCAAGCTCACAACATAATCTATTACTGCTATCTGCTTATCATAAGCGTTGACTTAGCTCTTTTTTGCTTAGAGAATTAGTGAGTTATATTTAGGCTTTAAGTGCAAATTCTCCTGTATCCAGATAGCGCAAAAATACTTGTGTATGCTTAACATTAGGTCTAACTACCTAAGCGGTGACAAGCCTTTACACACACCCTAGACAAGTTAATTAAACCTGTGTCTACGCTGGGGGCTCCAATAAGTCTGCATTGTACTGTGATGTCAGGATATTGCTAGATCATCTAATAGGAGCTAGAATCACACAACACTTACACGCCTAACGTTATGTCAAAATGTGAGCTTCTTCATTAATACGCATGCGCTTGTAATCCTAAAAATCCTACAAACACTATACACGACCTTAACTACATCTAATGTCTCATGTAATATACCCAGATACAAGCTATTAGTTATAGACCGGAATACTCATGTTAATATAAAATTGTGCAAGTACTACCATGTACCCCACTGTTATAACTGTCCTTGAAAAGTATGTGGACTGCCGTTGGGGTACCACATACGCGTTGTTATACCTTTATGCACAACAAAAATAAAGAATTAAAAAAAAAAAAATTAAAAAAAAAAAAAAAAGACTGGACCTAATACCCAATACCTTGGGTTGTCTACTATTGCAAATGGTATGCCATTATGCGTGTACATTTTATTCCTGGGCTACGAATTTTAATTTCAAATGTAACGTGCTATATTTGACCCTTTAACTTCCCAAAACACCATAAAACCTGTACATAGGGGGTACTGTTTTACACTTGAGACTTTGCTGAATACAAATATGTGTATTTTATTGCAGTAACAGAAAACAGTATTATGACATTGACAGTTACAATGTCATGTAGAACTAAAAAAAATAACAACATTTCTTATTTTCTCCCATTTGTTTCATATTAAATTATGTTTCATAGCTAAATATTGATATTAAATGAAAGCCCTGTTTCCCCTGAATAAGATGATATATAATAAGGGGGGTGCATTTAATATGAAAGAGGTGAATTACGGTTGGACAGACATATAGCGCAAATGCCAGGTTTTGTTTACGTTTTGTTTTGTTCACAACTTGTACATTTGGCTCAGTCCTTAAGGGGTTAAGTATTCAGATTATTTCTGTCTAGTTCAATATAGTGGTTTTCGTAAATCTTGATCTGGGGCATATTGCCTAAATCCTGTTTTCCTATTTCCCCTGTATATAGAATCTATAATCTCTCTTATAGGTTTATCTTCTATTATATTTCCTATAACTACAATTATAGGATACCCTGTGTTTACTAGTATGTCTAAAATATCAAATAAAGACCCTGCAATTAACCCCAGTTCAAGTCTCATCCCTGACCCGCACAAGATCATGCCACCTACTATATAGGTAAAATGAAGAAAAAACACCTCACTCACAAAAAACAATGTGTGCTTATTCACATGGTATGATCATATATCATACACATCAATGTACCCAATTCTTGGCAGGTCCTACTCTAGCCACCTAATGCCTGCTCTGTTTACATTCTGTGAGACTTGACATTGCTGTCTAGTAAATGAGCGAGTGTGCTGGATCTTGTATATTTTATATGCAGAAGTCAGTGATTCCAGCAGAAAGCAAATCCAATACGGAAAAAAAAACAAATTGGTACCCCATATTGCAGACTCTTGGGTTCTGATTCAAATGGACAACAGAGCAGTGGCATCATACAGTGGTGCTCAAAAGTTTGCATAACCTGGCTGAAATCTTGGCATTGATTTTGAAAATATGACTAATAATGCAATATATATATATATATATATATATATATATATATATATATATATATTGCATTATTAGTATATATATATATTAGTATATATATAGTATATATATATATTTTACTGAAGGATAATGATCAAGTGAAGCCATTTATTATCACATAGTTGTTTGGCTCCTTTTTAAATCACAGTGATAACAGAAATCACCCATATGGCCCTGATCAAAAGTTTATATACACTTGAATGTTTGGCTTTGTTAGTGACACACACATATTAAAATGTCAAAGGTTAATTTCCCACACCTGTGGCATTTTATATTACAATTAGTGTCCATGTATAAATAGTCAATGAGTTTGTTAGCTCTCACTTGGATGCAATGAGCAGGCTAGATACTGAGCCATGTGGAGTTGAAAAGAACTGTCAAAAGACCTGTGTAACATGGTGATGGAACTTTATAAAGGTGGAAAAGGATTTAAAAAAGATATCCAAAGCCTTGAAAATGCCAGTCAGTATAGTTTCCTCACTTATTAAGAAGTGGAACATTTTGGGATCTCTTGATACGAAGCCAAGGTCAGGTAGACCAAGACAGATTTCAGCCACATCTGCCAGAAGAATAATTGAGGATACAAAGAAAAACCCACAGGTAACCTCATGAGAAATACAGGTTGTTCTCGAAAAAAGGTGTGGTTGTTCCAAGAAGCACTATACAACGATACTTGAACAAAAATGAGCTGTATGGTCAAGTTGCCAGAAAAAGAGCCTTTACTATGCCAATGCCACAAAAAAAGCCCAGTTAAAATGTGCCGACAAAAGTTCTAAAGGCACAGGGAATCTTCTGAAAATTGATGGCAAGATGAAAGCAGTATGTTATCAGACCATTTACATTCTTCTGCATGAAGGCTGTGCATGGGACAGGTTCTGGAGTGGTCATCACAGTCTCCTGATCTTAATATCATTGAGCCACTCTGGGGAGATCTCAATCATACGGTTCATGCAAGATGACCAAAGGCCTTGCATGACCTGGAGGCATTTTGCCAGGATGAATGGGCAGCTATACCACCTGCAAGATTAGGGGCCTCATGGACAACTAAAAAAAGACTGCATTCCGTCATTGATGCTAGTATTAAGAACTAAGCGTATGCAGTCTTTTGATCAGGGGTCTTTTTTTTTTTTTTTGTAGGGATGTGCATGGGCAAAAAAAATAAATAAAATAGTTTGGTACTTCCGGACTTCGGGGCCATACATATAAATTACCCTTAAATATAGTGATATAGGGATACTGTATTTACTTTTTTTTGTAAAATAATTCATAATCAGAACGAATTGTTAGAGTAAATGTTATATGTAATGATTATTTTACAATGTTTTTTTTCTTCTTTTTTTCTGTTGGCTTTTGTTCACATATGCAACTTGAATTCAATAAGTTTATTTAGAAAAGCTATTGGAAAATATCAAATTTATCACCTTCATTAATGATCCTGAAGTGAAATCTACTGGTAAAGATCTTTTAAAACCCATTGCCTTAAAATGTAATTGCTTAATTATCATAATTGTATATGTGGAGAAGCACATATATTACTGCAATTTGCATGTTGAGGGTAGTATATTCGGGCAAGTGCACACGATAATGGAGGAACATTCCACACACATCTCTCACACTTCGCTGCTTCACAGTGCTTCAGGAAAGAGGTGGGGAAACAATTTTATTGTGCTATGATAAAAGAACACATTGAGGACACCCTAGGACTACATCCCCGATAGAGAGTCACCCTTTTGCATATCTAGGTAAGTGATTCTGGGAGAATATGTATTCATAAAAAATGAAATGTTGTGTAAAGCACTGATCTACTATAATAAACAATAAAAATGCATTTCTAAGTGATATTTGACACCATTAGCAGCTACCACACGGTTATGTGTAATTCCCCAAGAAACATACATACACAAAACAAGTGATACACTACAGAAATAATGATATGCAGTGGATTGCTATATTTGAAGTGAGTGCAATCAATAAACTATAAACAATAAAAATAAAACTGGACAATGATTTCACTCACAAATCTGGTAATCTATTACTTCAACAATCTAGTATGTTAACCTTAAAGAAAACAACAAATATACAAAATAGTGTAAAACCTTTTAGTTCATATCATATAAAAGTGTAAAAATTAGAACACTCACATTTTCCACCGCTATTAAACTTAGCTATGGCTGTAAAGACTTCTGGTTATGTTTAGGTGACCACTCCCTTCTGGTAGGTATATTAAAGGATATCCTTGTCTTACCAGTCATCCCTGAAGGTAATCTTAGGAGAGAAAGCCTATGTAGTATAATATTATTTTAAACCTTGGAGAAATGGAGAATGAATGGCTGAAAGTCTTCACTGCACCTCTACCAATGTGTCCAGTTACAATCTTATCTTTCTCTCCCAAATGCCAATTATTCTTTAAATGTCAAGGAGGTTTTCAGAATTAAAAAAGTTGATACTAGGAGAACAATAGGAAAAACTGCATACAAAAATTAAATTTAAGTGAGCGCAATTTGAGCTAAATAAGTTGTGATCTAATTTACAGAATTAATTATTGCATTTAAAATTGTTCTAGAATATGCAACTTCTTCCATTTCAACAACAATCTAATTATGCTTTGATTATCTCATATAAATCTGTGTAATGCTGACTACATTTCCTATGAAGTGCAATTAATCGCATGACAATCCTTTAATGTTGTAGTCAATTGTTTATAATGTGATTAATTCAAAATAGCACAAAGACACACGTTTATCACAAAAGTAGATTAGCTGTTTTTGATATAAGCTAATTAATGATTTTTGTCAGCTGCTGTGGGGAGAATAAAAATGAAATACAAAAATCATTTCTTTTATGCTTTACGCATTCGTTATTCAGTTAAGTAAGAATGTCATTCTTTTCTTATAAGAAAATATGTCACATTCTTTTATTTGTTGTGATTGTCTTTATATTTCTTAAGACTTATAAGAATAAATGACTGGCAAATGTTTCTGTTGTATTACACTTCATATTCTTAAAATAATTAACAAGCCAAGGTGTATTTAACCCCTTCTCTACCAAGCGGTTTGTAGAAAATCCAAGCCTAGAGTATTTTGGCTGTCCTGGAAACTAGTGTTTAAACAGACACTATAAGCACCAAACCAACTTTGTCTTAATGAAGCAGGTTTAGTGTACAGATCATGCATCTACAGTCTCACTGCTCAATTGTTTAAAATGTAGAAGTTAAATCACTTTATTTATTTAGTCCTAGTCCCACCTCTCTGCATCTGACTTGCACAACCTTCCAAAATACTTCCTGTAATGAAAGATCTAATGTTTTTCTTTTTTAAAAAATATAATTTATTGAGTGTAGCGGAGTAGCAGTATTATCTAGGCTAGGTTAATCCCAAAACAGGCAAAATGCAGGTAGCGTAGTTACAATCCCTTCCTCCCAAGAACTAGACGACACATAGCTTGAAGGTCAATTGAGGTTTTTAATTACAGACACGGTATTTATGTGGTTACAGGTATACAGGGTTTCCCAAGTCCCAATGCAGGGTTTGTCCAGTAGGGGACTACATGGGGGACTGGGTTTTACACATATTTTACCCAGCATACATTGCTGTACCAAGGAGATACCTATCCCAGCATGCATTGCTAATGGGAGCATCGCTTGGTACAGAGGAATACAGTTTTTAGATTAAAATCCATAACTCACATAATTTTTATGTTATACAGCTTTATAACCATTTATTACAAAGCTGGGACCTGGACGCACATTTAATTGAACTTGCGGCCAGATCCCAGCATAATTGACCGAACGCCATTCAGTTTCCCTTATCAGGCTCAATTCGTTTAACCGATTGCCTGAGTTGAGGGAATAAAACTACCAAAAACGGTAAACTCCCGAACGGCTTGGAAGTCCAGCGGGGCTTGTGTTACCGAGTAGCCAATTTTAGTTCCAGGCACTCGACTACAAAACCCCGCTGGCTTTCCGCGAACAAAGATGGATGCCACCTCGTGGTTGGTACACGAATGGCAGCCACCCGTAACAAACCGCAATTAGCTTTGCTACAATATTGCAAAGTACCTAATTGGAGACACACGACCATCTATGGGTGGTCTCCCATTCGGTACTTTGCTTAACTCATGAACAGTGCGGGAATACACTGTTCGTGTAGATGCAGTTTTAACATTAGCGATATTCGTGTGTTTGAAACACACGAATGCCGCATACAGGGTAAAATACAAAGCCTAGCAAGAACATTACATTAGTCAGTTTACATCACAATTGGCAGTCTCTTAGTGGCTGAATTTGCCACAATGCTCCCCCAGAATCAAGCCGGCATACACAGTCTGATCCCAACGGATCGGCTTGGGGATGTCCGGAGGAGTACCCACAGATCACTTTTCAAGTTCAGTTTGTCTGGATAACCTGTCGGCATTGCCATTTAGCTTTCCTGGGCGGTACTGGATTGTAGAGTCAAATGGCTTCAGCGCCAAACTCCAGCGCAGCAGCCTGGCATTGTCTCCTGACACCCGGTTCAGCCAGACCAACGGGTTGTGATCTGTGAGTAGCGAAAATGTTTGCCCGTATAAATATGGCTGCAGTTTCTTGAGGGCCCACACCACAGCAAGGCATTCCTTTTCGATGGCGGCGTAGCTGACTTCTCGGGGTAAAAGTTTTCTGCTTAAGTAAGCTAGAGGATGCTCGCCGCCGTCTGCTCCGACTTGGCTCAGTACTGCTCCCAATCCAAACATAGAAGCGTCTATATGGCACTTACTGGGTTTAAGGGTTAACCCTGCCTCCCTGATACGGTCTAAGACGTCTCCTACATGGCTCAGGTGGTCGGTCCAGGAATAGCTAAAAATCACTATGTCGTCCAAATAGGCCCACGCGTATTCCTGAAACCCATCTAATAGTCGGTCCACCATCCTCTGGACGATGGCAGGGGCATTTTTCATTCTGAATGGCATGACCTTAAACTGGTACAGGCCAAACGGAGTGACAAACGCCGACTTAGGGATGGCGTCCTCGGCTAAAGGAATTTGCCAATACCCTTTGCACAGGTCGATCGTGGTTAGATATTGGCCTCTGGCCATCTTGTTTAACAACTCATCTATCCGCGGCATTGGGTAGGCGACTGATACAGTTTTATCATTGAGCCTTCTATAATCTACGTAGAAGCGGGTCGTTCCATCCCGCTTCGGCACTAGTACCACTGGGGACGCCCATGGGCTATCCGAATGCTCGATGACTCCTAATTGTAACATCTCCTCAATCTCCTTACGCATATGCTCTTTTACTGCTTCTGGAATGTGGTAAGGAGGTTGACGGATGGGTGTTTGGCCTGGGGTTTCCACCCGGTGGGTGGCTAATGGGGTATACCCAGGCAGGTTGGAAAAGGTGGCTCCCTTTTCCCTAATTAAACTTTGGGCCTGGGTTTTCTCCTGGGAATTCAAGCGCTCCCCTAACTGTACTGTGGCTAGATCCTCTTTTTGCATTTCTCTGGCGAGAAGGTCTGGTAGTGGTAGGTTATCTGCGTCACCTCCTCGGTGCGCTTGTGGCAGGGCTTTAGCATGTTCACATGGAGCATGCGTCTGCCCCCTGCCCCAGCACATGGTCCAATTATATAGGTGGTATCGCAGATTTGCTCCACCACCTTGAATGGGCCCTGCCAGGAGGCCTGCAGCTTGTCAGTAGGGACGGGTCATAGAAATAGCACCTTCTGCCCAAGCTGACAGCTGCGGTCCCTGGCCCCCCTCTCATACCATCTGCGCTGTCTTTGCTGAGCCGCTTGGAGGTTGATACGTACAGTCTGTGTTAGCACCTCCAAGCGGTCTCGGAATTCCAGCACATAGGGTACAATAGGGGTACCGTTAGTGGTCACTCCCCCCTCCCAGTGTTCTCTGATTAAATCTAGTGGACCCCTCACCCTCCTTCCTAACAATAATTCAAAGGGGGAGAACCCAGTGGATTCTTGGGGAATTTCCCTAAAGGCGAACAGCAAGTGGAGTAAAGATCGTTCCAAGTCTTTCTGCATGTCTATGAACGTCCGAATCATTTGTTTCAGCGTTCCGTTAAAACGTTCACAGAGACCATTAGACTGGGGCTGGTAGGGGGAGTTAAGGATTGATTTTACCCCACATACTTTCCAGAGCTGGTGAGTGACCTCTGCCGTGAATTGGGTGCCTCTATCCGAAATAATTTCCCGGGGCAATCCCATGCGGGAGAATATTCGCATAAGGGCATCCACTACGGTCTCGGCATGGACATTAGTTAAGGCCTGCTTCGGGATGTCTGGTGGCGTAGTCCACTACGGTCAAGATGTACTTCTTGCCGGAGGGACTAGGTTTCTTCAGTGGTCCTATTGTGTCCACTGCTACTCTACTAAAGGGCTCGTCTATTATGGGCAGGGAGTGCAGTTTAGCTTTATATCTGTCTACCTATTTTCCGACCCTCTGGCAGGTATCACAGGTATTGCAATATTGTTTAATATCCTGGGAGATACCTGGCCAGAAGAAATTTTGAGTCAGTCGATGTTTAGTTTGGCTGATTCTTAAATGACCTGACAACGGTATGCCGTTTGCTATGCGCATTAACTCCTGCCTGTATTTCCGAGGCACAATGAACTGTTTTATGGGAATGGGAATAGATCCGGCTACTACCTTCTCGTCATACCGGTATAATAACCCCTTATCCCAAGCATATTTTTCTCCTTCTAGGCCTGCCTGGTTTTTGTCTATTCGGTCTTTATAAACCTGCAGGGAAGGATCTAGAGCGACCTCACTACCAAATTCTAAAGGGGCATCCCAGGGTAGCTCAGTGTGATTGGGCGTGTTATTACTTACCTGAGCCTCAGAGTCGGTGGGTGGTGCGGGCTTGTTGGCGGGTGACGACTGGGTAGGCCTCCTGCGTGGTAGGTCGTGGAATTAAAGCGGAGGTGAGCTCCCCCAAGTCATTTCCCAAAATAACATCTGCTGGCAAGTCTTGCATCATCCCCACCTCCACCTGCCCTGCCCTTGCTCCCCAATTCAAATGTATTTTGGCAGTGGGAACCTTGTAAATGGCTCCCCCTGCCACCCAGACTGCTATACAATACACCGTGAGTTGTTCCTTTGGAACCAGATGATTCTGGAACAAGTGATGGTGGCCCCGGAATCTCTCAGTCCTTCCATACGCTTTCCTTCGATATGGACCACCTGTCTATGGCTTTGACGGTTGTCCGATACCGCTTGCACCGGGTTAACCTCGTGGAACGTGCCTAGCGGTTCTTCCATCTGCGTGGTGGTGGATGGCTGTACAAATGCTCCGGTCTGATAGCAGTGTATGGCTGCTCTAGGGACAGGTGGTTGTCCTTGGTTGGGCCATGATGGTCGTGCCCTGTTCCGGGGACAATTTTTTTTGCACATGTCCCAGTTGGTTGCAGGTATGGCATCGGATGTGTGCCCGGTTGTTGTATCTGGGTTGGTACTGATTGTAGGTCCCCCCTGATCACGGAGGATCGACCATGGCAGGTCGGTGGGTGCTTGGCTGGGGAAATACCTTAGGTAGTGGCCGCTGTTCTCGCCTAGTGTCTTGGTGCTCGTCGGTTAGTTTAGTGTCGTCTTGTAATGTACAGGGTTTACGGTCACTTATCCAGTTCTGCATCTCTGTGGATAATCTCCGGTAAAATTGTTCTAATAGCAGTAGTTGCATGAGATCCTGCTTAATGGTTGCTTGCGCTGCCTCGATCCCCCCGGTAGCTGCTCTTTGTAGGCGATGTGCAAACTCAGCATGGGAGTCCTTCTCCTGTTTTTTCAGGTCCCGGAATTGAAGTCGGTACGCCTCGGGAGTAATGGCATACCAAGCTAGGATGGCTTGTTTCACTTTTTGGTAATCCCTGCTGTCCTCATCAGGCACGGCTCTGTATGATTCCGCTGTGCGGCCCGATAATTTACCAGCCAGCAGGGGTACTTGATCTTGTGGTCTGATCTCATGCAGCTGGCACAGTCTCTCAAAGTCCTGCAAATATCTATAAATATCGCCCTCTGTGTCCGTGAAGTTTTTAAACGCTTGGTAGGGAATTTTTGGTTTTCCCTGCTGGGTGGAGCCGGTGACCCCTCTCTGGATGACTGGTTTGTTTGGTTCTGTTTAGCCATGATATATTCCTGCACATCTGCCATAATCCTGTTGAAAGTCTCCCGGGGTGGTGTGCTTGAGTACAGAGCTATCCTGCTCTGGAATTATATTTCAAATTCTGATGGCTCCCTCCTCCTTGGAGTTGCTGCATCTGCTGCTGCTCTGTCTCCTTCCATGAGCTCTGCGATTAGAAGAGCCTTTGCCTTGTTGCTGGCTATTATTCCTCTCGCCTCTAGTAACTCCTTTAATGTGCTCCGTTTCAAAAGTGAATAATTTGTTTCCATTCACCTGCTGTTCGTGTGTTTCCCCGTGTTCCCGAACTCTGGCTTCATCCGAATAGTTGTATTCACGAATTGCTGTTTCTTTCCTCCTGTTCATTTGAATTTCTGCCGAACGCTGCTTTGCTGTGCGGTTAAAATCCCGTCGCTTGCCACCAATTGTAGCGGAGTAGCAGTATTATCCACGGTATCTCCGCTGGTAGACTGGCTAGGTTAATCCCAAAACAGGCAAAATGCAGGTAGCGTAGTTACAATCCCTTCCTCCCAAGAACTAGACGACACATAGCTTGGAGGTCAACTGAGGTTTTTAATTACAGGCACGGTATTTATGTGGTTACAGGTATACAGGGTTTCCCAAGTCCCAATGCAGGGTTTGTCCAGTAGGGGACTACATGGGGGACTGGGTTTTACACATATTTTACCCAGCATACATTGCTGTACCAAGGAGATACCTATCCCAGAATGCATTGCTAATGGGAGCATCGCTTGGTACAGAGGAATACAGTTTTTAGATTAAAATCCATAACTCACACAATTTTTATGTTATACAGCTTTATAACTATTTATTACATAGCTGGGACCTGGACGCACAGTTAAGTGAACTTGCGGCCAGATTCCAGCATAATTGACCGAACGCCATTCAGTTTCCCTTATCAGGCTCAATTCGTTTAAACAATTGCCTGAGTTGAGGGAATAAAACTACAAAAAACGGTAGCCGATTTTAGTTCCAGGCACTCGACGACAAATCCCCGCTGGCTTTCCGCGAACAAAGATGGCCGCCGCTTCGTGGTCGGTACATGAATGGCGGCCACCCGTAACAAACCGCAATTAGCTTTGCTACAATGTTGCAAAGTAGCTAAATGGAGACACACGACCGTCTATGGGTGGTCTCCCATTCAGTACTTTGCTTAACTCACGAACAGTGCGGCAATACACTGTTCGTGTAGATGCAGTTTTAACATTAGCGATATTCGTGTGTTTAAAACACACGAATGCCGCATACAGGGTAAAATACAAAGCCTAGCAAGAACATTACATTAGTCAGTTTACATCACAATTTACAGTCTCTTAGTGGCTGAATTTGCCACATTGAGGTTTTTTTTTCAGATACAACATAAATACAAACAAGACTATACAATAAGGTGAAGATTATACAATGCACAGTTCAAAATTTGATAATAACATTATAGTCGTGTTAGGAATTTCCCGGTCTAGATCATACAATATAAATTATGTAATTTTTTTTTATCCCAGATATTTCCTATTAAAAGTGTATCTAAGCACTGTAAAAATATGTTAATCATTTCATCAATTTCATTCATACTTTGTTCAAATATATTTAACACAAGACTTCAAGATTCTGGAATAAATTTATAACTTGTGTATAGTGATAGGGGACAGGATCTCTGTTAGAGCAATTAGACATACCATACTTCCTCTACCCCAAATCCGCATGTAGTCAAGAGCCTGTCACAGCGAGCATCATTCCTATAGGGCACATGTTGTCCAAATGTTTATGAGGTTAAATTATTCTTTATTCCATAGAAACAGTATTCCATTTTCCTTGATATGAAATCTAGTAATTTGTGTCCTGTCTGCTGGATTTAATTTATGCCTTTTTCTGACTATACAATTTTTTTTAAAACTAATACGATATAAATAATTATACATTTTGGGTAGTTCTAGGTGAAAAAGCCGTATGTGAGATTTCAGTGAAAACCCTAACTGGATAATTTTTATATTGTTTTCTCTGTTTCATCTTTAATCTTCTGCAGTTTTGGGCATTCAGACCAAATATGATATATGGTGCCCAGAAACTGATAATACCTCCAGCATGAATCAATAGTTGTTTTTTCAAACTTACTTATATATAGAGGGTAAAGGTACCATCTATGTATTAATTTATATAATGTTTCCTGTAGATTAACTGAATAAACAGTTTTTTAATATCCGGCCAGATTTGACACCAAATCTGAGACGGGAACTCAGACTCAATCTTTCTTTCCCATTTCCCTATAGCAGTAATTGGATGAGAGTTCTGATTATCTAATGTTTATACATCGTTTATCCAGCTTAATGAAGTGGTCTGGGTGCCAGGTCCCTCTAGGATTAACCCTTTTTTTTTATAAACATAGCAGTTTCAGAGAAACTGCTATGTTTATAATAGGGTTAATCCAGCATCCAAATCCTCTAGTGGCTGTCTCACTGACAGCCGCTAGAGGCGCTTGCGTGATTCTCACTGTAAAAATCACAGTGAGAACACGCAAGCGTCCATAGGAAAGCATTGTAAATGCTTTCCTATGAGACCGGCTGAATGTGCGCGCAGCTCTTGCCGCGCATGCGCATTCAGCCGAAAGAGAGGATCGGAGGCGGAGAGGAGGAGGAGAGCTCCACGCCCGGCGCTGGAATAAAGGTAAGTTTTAACCCTTTCCTCTCCCCAGACACTGGCAGGAGGGGGTCCCTGAGGGTGGGGGCACCCTCAAGGCACTATAGTGCCAGGAAAACGAGTATGTTTTCCTGGCACTATAGTGGTCCTTTAAGCTAAAGTTTAAATGTATTTTTCAGTATGCACATTGTAACCGAGTACCTCAGCCCACGGATGCTCCTAGTGCTCACCAAGGACCATCAGCACCGCTCCGGACACCATAAACACCGCTGACCTCGTTCAACTGAATAAAATGGCCGCTGTCACGTGTTCGAATGTCGAATGGTGACCACTTCGACTACTTTGACTCTTCGGCTGTTTCTGACGTGTCACTTCGAAAGTGCAAATCCTTTCCAATAGTATTTAAAGGGGCAAAAATAGTGCTTTAAAACCCAATAAGTCACAGGGCCATAATCCCAAGGCAAAAGGCTGGCCATGAGTCCTCTCCAAAAAACAGTGGTAAAGTGGCTTTCGCCACACATCTTCCCTTCTGGGGGAGACTAACCAGGTACCTGACCTACTGTCGCTCTAGTTAGTTGAGTAACCCACCCACGACAACCAATTGCTGGACCTGGTGTCCCCTGTAGCCCATCTCTGTCTGGTATTGCCCCAGCGACCAAGTGGGCATCTGGTACTCCTGATCTCTCTGTAACACCCAGGCATGGAGCTGAAGGTATGGTGGGCAGAGGCCAACTGCGCTCTGCCTCGGTGCCAGCACTTCTGCTGAGATGGCCTGCAGGTATTCAGGCCCTGGACAAGGAGAAGGGAGAGGGGAGAGATCAGAGATCTTCTGCTGGGATGGGGTCAGTGGTTACCACCCCCAGGACCTGGCTGAGGATCCGCTGTGGAGGGGAGGGATTGCCTAACTCCTCCTCCTGGCCTTCCTGCGGGGTTGGTTGGGGATCTGGCCATCCAGCATCCCTGTAGGTCTGGTGCAGAGACTGCGGTCCCATCTGCACCATCGGGTTTAGGAGTGCTGTCCCCCTCGGGTCGAGGTAAAGGATTAGTGGCCTCCTCTCCTGGTATCGCTAGCTGCTGTTGGTTGTTTGTTCTTGTGCCTCCACAGTGCCCTGTACACCCTGTTCCAAATTATAATGCAAATTTTATTTGTGTCACAAAAAAACGCGTTTCGCCAATATAAGGCTTTATCAATGGATAGCTATCCATTGATAAAGCCTTATATTGGCGAAACGCGTTTGGATATTTTTACTGGTTTTAAAAACTGTAAATAAAATAGATTTTGGTCCTTTTTACGTCTAAACCATCATCTTTTATTACTACCTGGCTTTTATATATATTTTATACCGTATACTTCTTTTATTTTTTATTTCCTGGATATAATACTCCAAAGAATCCCAGGTGGGGATTATACCACCTACGCTGTTACATAGAGCAGTTAGTCTGCCCTATATATTGTGAGTATATTTTATTATTTTATTTTATCACCAAAGATTTTATTGAGAGCACTATCGCTGTTTTATCTTCTCTCCGAGCTATTGATATTCGCGTCAAGATCACTCATCCTATATCCTGCAAGCGGGGATTATACTGCTGCACGCCTAACAACCTAGAGCTAGCGGAAGCTCTACTGAATGTGAGTGTATCTATTATATTTTATATCTTTTATCGCATGTGTGGAACATACTGCACCATTATTGTTTCCATTTTTATTTCAAACTTGGTTATCTGCACTACATAGAAGAGGACACTTGCCGCATATCCTGCAAGCGGGGATAATACCTGTAACGGACCGTTTCAGCATATGAGGGGTTAAAATCCGTTTAGCCGATAATCCCCTTTTCTCAGAAAGGCACAGCTACTGCAGAACATCAAAACTCACAAACTAGATACAGGCGAATGCATCAAACTCCCGAACTGCATACCAGGGAATAAGATAGCACTCCAAGCTGGAACCTCACGAATAGCTGCTAGCAGATGAATAGGAAAAGCAGACATCAGCTTACACTCCTAGCAGTCAATCTCCAACAGCATACAGTGAATCCCCCCAAGAACGAGACAAGGCTCCGTGTTGAAGGTCAAGCAGTGGTCTGAGGTGCTGGGGCACCCAGCCTGGTTTTTATTACATGAGTACACATACAGGCCACACCCAGGGGGAGGCATAAAATAACCAATCACATACATGGTTCAGCCCACACATCCCCTCCCCTCAGATAACATTAAACCCAATTATCCGGTACACTTTTCCAGCCAAGTTCTGGATGTACCCCAGCATCGCTGGATAGCCCTTATTCAGGGGGGAAACATATCCAAAATTCAAGTCATTCGGATTAACAGTTCGGGAGATATGGGGTTCCAAAGATTTGACCGACCGCATGGGTAAAGTATCCGAAAACAGTTCCATGCATTTTGGCCCTGCGGTCGGTCACAGAAAAGGGAATGAAACAGACAAATTACTGGTGTTATAGAGACTAAGGGGAATTCGCATGAATCCCCTAGTTCGTGAGTTTCTTTCTACCGAACGGCGGGCCATTCGGTAGTTTCCCCACGAAATCCTGGAAGTCTGGAGGTCTCAGCGGTGTTTGCCTAGTCGAGTGTCCGATTTCAGTTCCAGACACTCGACGGCAAAACACCGCTGTTCGGTAGTTTAAGATGGCCGCCGCCACGTGTTCGGCTCCCGAATGGCGGCCACCCAGAGGACACAGACCACACTGCACTGATTGCCAATTACCCGTTTGCAACATTGTTGCAAACGGTAATTGGAGGCATACTCATTCCTGGGTGGTCTGGTTGTTCGGTAGTTTCACTCAATATACTGAATGGAGTGATTCTACCGAACAATCAGATGAATGCTGCATACAAATCACCCAGGATAAACTTAACACATATATAAATACATATATAATATTACAGGCAGTACACTAGAATATGCTTCACAGTCTTAAAGGGACAGTAGTCCCAAAAGTCCCAATGTGTCCATAGATGCTGTTAAAAGGGCCAGTAGCAGCAATATACAGTACAATATGCCCCAAATAACCCAGGGGCCATAGTCAGTAGGTAGGAGGCTAGCAAACAGGCTTCTCCAGGGCCCAGTGGCGAGGTTGGTTTCGTCACAATACCGCTATAAGCCATTCACACCAGAGCTGGATTAAGCTCTGCCAACTGTAAGTAAGAATTCTTCTATTTTTTATACAATTGGACTATCCTCTATGTCATTGACATCTTCTGGATATCGTATAAAGTAGAACTTTGGACACAACGATACAGATCCCATTGGACTTAATATTATTATCTGTTGTATACAGTGGCGCAGACCCATCCCCCATTCTCTTGTTTTGTCTATTTACCTCCAGGGACATTAGAGGGAGTTCTTGTTTGGGACTGCTGCCTTTCTGATTAGCGCTGACTCTATTCATTGTTTTGTAATAATATAACAGTTACCTCCCACACATCTCCTCCCCTCAGTGTGACACATAATCCTATTAAACATACTGTACTTTTCCCTGAATTCTAGATGTACCCCAAAACACATAGTTAGAATAATAATTTGGGTATCCCCTGGTTGCCCTGATCTGGGTGACTAACATATCCAAAATTCACCCAGATCGGACCAGGGGCTCGGGAGTTAGGTAGAGGGTGTAATTTGACCGACCGCACACGAGATGGTATCCGAAAAAGGCTCCATGCGTTTTGGCCTTGCGGTCGGTCTCTGTTCGGGAGTTAAAACACATAGAAATACCTGCCATCCACAGCTAATCTTCCATTCGTATTAATTCCCTTGTTCGGTACATTGCTTTTACCGAAAGAGGGGCTGCCTAGTCTCTCCGTTCGTGAGTTATGGAGTTCTGGAGTTCTGGAGGTCTCAGCGGTGTTCGGTTGTTTAAGTGTCCGATTTGAGTTCCAGACACTCGACGACCAAACACCGCTGAGATTTTCATGCGTAAAAGCTGCCGTACGTGGTTCGTATGCTGAACAGCGACCACACAGGCACATACAATGAATCAATTCAGCTGCGGTTTGCAGAGTGTGAATGCTTAATGAGGCGCACACTTCTCACTGGGGTGGTCTGATGGTTCGGTAGCTTCAATGCATTGCTGCTAATTTTTTTAAAAACAATATATATTTAGAGATGAGCCCTCTTCTTGATTACCTTTTATGATCCTTATTCCCTAGTGGTCTGGTGGATCCAGTTTTCCTGGTGGTCCAGTGGGCTGCTGAGCTGGAGGGAACATTTGCTAGCCTGCAGAGTGAGGAGTACAACTCCAAACAAGGAGATATATATATATATATATATTTATTTATTTAAAATACTTTAGCAGGAAGGATATTGTGGGGGCTGCCGTCACTGAGTACCATGCCCACTGCTCATTCATGTGTTTTCCCCTGTGTATTGTACGTTTCCCCTTGTATTTTGTGTATTTAACCCTGCTGACCGTTCGGGAGCGCTTATGCGAATGGATCCCTAGGTCTCCCGAACGTGGACTACCCCCACAGTACCCCATTAGAATGTTCACACCAATCCATCAGAACGTTCGCACACGCAACAAAAGTGTGAAACCACAAGAGAAGTCATTAATGCGTGCTCCCCTGGGTGTCCGCCATTTCGTATAAGTGAACAACACCCAAGAGGAGCATTCGTATCCTGAAAGAATATGCTTCCTTTGCAGGGTCTTCACACAGTGACTCCACGAACGAGTCCCTGAGGTTGGTGGGCACACTGTTGGGGTACGGGCAGTTCGATCACTCTATCTGCCCCTAACGGAGCTGTAATCACTACTCCCCTACCTGTGAGCTGCAAGACCAGGCTCAGAGCTGCCCAAGGAGGTCTCTCTCTGGTGCTACCAAAGTGGAGGTAGTCCCGGAGAGAGACGTTAGCCCCAACGGAATCCCTGGAACTGTGAGTTGGCTACAGACCCACAGAGGTCCTGCTGGCCGCCTGGAAGTCCGTGCCGACCAATGGGAGAAGGAGCACCCATTCAAACTTGGTCAGCACCATTCTTCTTATTGGTCGGCACAAGTGAGCGCTGATTGGTTGCTGCAGGACGCAGACGACCAATCAGAGAAGGAGCGCCCTTTTTTTTTTTATTCTTTATTTTTGACAATGCAATAGGAGGTAGACAAATTTAAAATGGCATATATATATATATATATATATATATATATATATGTATGTTATGAGGCACACATTCAAGTAAATTAGAAGGTTATTCATACTGCACTGTTTTTTTTTTTGAGGACAAACGTGAGAGCGTCTCAGCCAGCATGACAGCGTTTTAGGGTCATAATCTTATACAGTGAGTGAGTAGGTCCGAGAGTGGGGCAGCTAGACTCCCTATGCGTCAGCTAGGCGTGAGAAAGAGTAAATAATGTGCCAGTGAGTTTAAGGCTGTCTATGTGAACATCTTAATGAGTAAAAAAGTGGTGTCGGTGCGGGGTTCGTTTAGTATTTTCTCCAGGGTACTTATGTGTTGTCGCTTATGTGGGTCGTGTAGTTCCCTGTCAGGGGCAACCTCCCTCCTGGTGTCAGTAAGAAGTCACGTTCTGTGCTGCACTATGCTGCACTATGTCGTCTAGGGCAGGATGGGGGGGGGGGTTGCTTCTTACACGGTGTGCCCATGCTTAGAAGTGCAGAGGATGTGAGTGTTAACAGGAGCCAACTCGTTGCAAGTAATGGTCATGACGGTCTGAGCATGTTGGCCATTAGAAAAACAAAAGTAAGACATAAAAAACATTGAACCTAAATAAAATGAGAAAACAACTTGTTAAACGTATTCAGCTAAGGAACAGAGTGCGTTCAAGTGAGTCTGGTAGATCAGGCGTCTGAGCGTCCATCGGTGGTGGAGTTGGAAGGAACCCGATAGTCCTTTAAGGAAGGGCAGCCAAACGGGCTATCATTCTCAGGTCAGTCTCTCTGGCCCTGGGCATCTTGTCGTGCGGGGTATGAAATCCTCGATGGCAGAGGGGTCCAAGTGAGTCAGTCCCGTACCGGCCACACTCTGCAGTCCTGTGATATCAAGCTTGCGCATGAGAGCTTCTAGTTCTGCATAGCTTTGCGCCTTATAGGCAGTGTTCATGTAGGTGAACATCAGTTGTTTAGGTGTACCCCAGCGGTATGAAACGTTCTTTGATTGAAGAAGCTGTAGTAGCGGTCTCAGTGACCTGCGCCATGCAATGGTGTTCCGGGTGAGGTCTGGGAATGTCGTTAAAGATGAGCCCTCAAAATGTAATGGGGTCTTACCCCTTGTTGCTTTGAGCAGGAGGGCCTTATCCGACATGGATTGAAATCGGATGATGAGGTCTGCGGATGCGGTCGTGGGCGCTGTGGATGGTTTCGGCAGACGGAATAAGCCATCTAATCTCACCGCTTTCACCTGCTTGGGTGGCAGCAGTGTGCTGAGCAGCCTGTGGATATAATGTGGTAAGTCCGTCAGGTCGATCGAGTCTGGAACGCCGCGGAGTTTGATGTTGTATCGCCTTTTTTGGTCTTCCATGCCGTCCACTCTATCCGTGGTAGTCAATTGTAGTTTTATTATTTCAGCGATTTGGCTCTCTACCACAGTGAGTCTGGAGTCCTGTGTGCTCGTTGTGGCCTCCAGGAGTGTGATCTGTGAGGTGGCTTTTTCAACCGCCGTTTTGAAGTACGCCATGTCCGCTGCAATGTTCGTTCGCAGCTCGGCGAGCATGTCCTTTAGCTGGGCGGCAGTCAGTGGCGTACACATGACCCATGGTGCCCCGGTGCGAAAATGTATCTGTGCCCCCCAAGCATTGAGTAATGCTTTCCTATGGGCGGTTTGAATGCGTGCGCGGCACTTGCCGCGCATGCGCATTCAGAGCTGAGAGGCGGAGGGATCCCCAGCGCCATGGGAGTCCGGCGCTGGAGAAAGGTAAGTGCTGAAGACACACACACACACACTCTCACGAACAAACGCATACACACTAGCTAACAGACACACACATTTACTGACAGAGACACATTCAGCGGCAGACATACATACACACTCACTTACAAAACATACACTCTCACTGACAAACACACATTCACTAACAGACATCAAACAGACTTACTAACACACACACACAAACACACTCAGTACCAGACACACACAGTAACACACTCACTGACACTCACTAGCAGACACACACTCAACAGACACACTCACTGACACTCACTAGCAGACACACACACACACACACACACTAACACTCAGACACACACACTAACACTCACACACACACACTAACACTCACACACACTTACACTAACACTCACACACACTTACACTAACACTCACACACACACACTAACACACACACTAACACTCACTCACACACTCTAACACTCACACACACACACTAACTCACACACTCTAACACTCACACACACACACACACACACACACACTAACACACACACACACACACATTAACACACACACTAACACACACACTAACACTCACTCACACACTAACACTCACTCACACACACACTAACACACACTTACACACACAATAGTTTTTTATTTTTTTTATTTTTATTAATCCCCCCAGCCTCCTTACCTTTTGGAGTGCTGAGGGGATTCCCTGGGGTCCAGTGGTGCTGCTGGGCTCCTGGGCGGCCGGTCAGGCTGGCGCGCGAGGGAGCACTCTCCCCTGAGTGCTTCCTCTTCAGCTCCCTCGCGCGCCGCGTAGGGATGCCGGCGCCGGAAGATGACGTCATCTTCCGGCTCCGGTATCAGTGCGGTGCGCGAGGGAGCTGAAGAGGAAGCACTCAAGGGAGAGTGCTCCCTCGCGCGCCAGCCTGACCGGCCGTGGGGTGACAGCAGGGCCAGCCTCGGGGGGCCCTGAGGTGGCCGGCTCCTGGGGCCCCCAGGAGAAGAGGCTGGCCCTGTGGGTACATACAGGGTCGCAGGGGCGGCCGGGCCCCCTGGTGGGCCGGGCCCGGTCGCAGCCGCGACCCCTGCGACCCTGGTATGTACGCCACTGGCGGCAGTTACCGGCTCGGCCCGGGCTTGCTGAGAGATCGTGGGTCTCTTGGGCGCATTGTGGGGTAGCTCCTCACCCATATCGAATGGGTTGTCTCCCGATGAGTACGAGGTCTTGTCTCCCTACAGCGCCATCTTGTCCCATGCGGCCCTCTGGGCACCCCGCAGTAGTTCGCCGATGTCTCGGCTTGTCGGGGTCCGATCACCTTTGGGTTTTTTATTTTTCCGACCCATACTTCTTCCTGCACCTCTGATGATGGGTTTCATCAATAAAAGTCACCTTTTTCACAGAATTTAGTAGGTTTTGAGGCTGTCTTTGCTCGGAGCTCAGGGAAAACGTGTCCGCTCTGTTCCTCAGCTGGCTCCACCCCCCAGGAGCGCCCTTTTAAGCAGGGTTTTGCGCCCTTTCTCTTGATTGGGCAGCTAAACCGCTCTCTTCCCTGAGCGCTGATTGGTGCTAATTGGTTTTGCGCCTTTCAGCTGATTGGTTGTTGCTTGGTTTAGGCACGAAGTTTGAATTCACCGGACTAAACAAAGCAACTCTAATAAACTAATTTTGGGGATATACAGAGCCTCAAGCCCCAGACTTTAGGCGATGATTTCCCGGGCTCTGTACATCCGATAGCCCCGCTATTTGCAGGGATCCTAGATGGGACCCGAGGCAATCCAGTAATATATGTTTTATGTGCGTACCCCATTCCTTTCCTCTGTCACAGAACCCCTAAGTGTTCCCCCATATATGTGATGTATATTACTGTTTGTAATAGGTTTTAATGTATGCAACTGTCTCCTGTTGTTATCTCCCAGAGCGGGAGATAATTATCTGTAACCCATCCCCCTTCTCCTGCTTGGGACAAAGGAAAGTGTATTGAAAGAGAAATAACCCCTGTGGGGGTCTGACCATACAAGCTGTGTGTACCAATAAAGGATTGTCAATGTTTTAACCACCAGAGCTGTGGTTTGTCCAGTTACTGAGGGGAAAATGGATGCTGCTTGTTGTAGGGGTTCCTGAATGGCTGAATTCCTGAATGGAAGGTTCCTGAATGGAAGGGAATTAGCGGAGGTAACCAGTCAGGTTACCAGGTGGTCCGCTACAGATACATTGAGATTTCTGTCATTTTCAAGTATGTCCTGGGACCAAAGCATTGCTTTGTTACAATGTCTCCCTTACAGTGCATGCTGCACGGGAGGCTCTGGGGGAGCTTGGTAGAGCTCTGCTATCTGCAAAATCATTGCAAACAAAATTGGTTTGCAATGAATCAATTTCATTTGGAATAATTGTAACAATCGGAAATACACCATGGGTGAAGATCATTGAATAGTGTACAGACGATTGCCGATGAGAAGTAGTTATGTACCGTATATACTCGAGTATAAGCCGAGTTTTTCAGCCCATTTTTTGGGCTGAAAACCCCCAACTCGGCTTATACTCGAGTCAGAGTCTGTATTATGGCAATTTGCATTGCCATAATACAGACCGGGGGAGAGGGGGGCTGGCAGAGCTGTACTTACCTCTCCTGCAGCTCCTGTCAGCTCTCTCCTCCTCTGCGCCGTCCGTTCAGCACCTCGGTCAGCTCCCAGTGTAAGTCTCGCGAGAGCCGCGGCTCTCGCGAGACTTACAGTGTGAGCTGATAGAAGGAGCTGCACGGACGGCGCAGAGGAGGAGAGAGCTGACAGGAGCTGCAGAACAGGTAAGTACAGCTCTGCCAGCCCCCCTCTCCCCCCACTGAACTGCCACTGGACCACCAGGGAAGGAGAGCCCCCCTCCCTGCCATGTATCAAGCAGGGAGGGGGGACGAAAAATAAATAAAATAAGAAATAATAATAAAAAAAAAAATAATAATAATAATAAAAAAAAGAATAAAAAAAGGGGGTATAAGGACCACTGTGGGAGGGGGGGGGGGTATAAGGACCACTATGGGAGGGAGGGGGTGGGATAAGGACCACTATGGGAGGGAAGGGGGGGATAAGGACCACTATGGGAGGGAAGGGGGGGATAAGGACCACTATGGGAGGGAGGGGGGGGGATAAGGACCACTATGGGAGGGAGGGGGGGGATAAGGACCACTATACCACTATGGAAGGGAGGGGGGATAAGGACCACTATCGGAGGGAGGGGGTGGGATAAGGACCACTATGGGAGGGAGGGGGGGAGAAAAGGAACACTATGGGAGGGAGGGGGGGATAAGGACCACTATGGGAGGAAGGGAGGGGGGGATAAGGACCACTATGGGAGGGAGGGGGATAAGGACCACTATGGGAGGGAGGGGAGGGATAAGGACCACTAGGGGAGGGAGGGGGGGGATAAGGACCACTAGGGGAGGGGGAAGTAAGGACCACTAGGGGAGGGGAGGGGGAAGTAAGGACCACTAGGGGAGGGGTGAGTCAGGACCACTGGGGGAGGGGGGTGAAGGAACACGGGGGTGGGGAGGTAAGGACCACTGAGGGAGGAGGAGGGGAGGTCAGGACATATGGGGGGGGGCAAATATCCTTGCACCGGCCCTGCACACACTGCATTCATACACTGCATTCATACACACACTGCATTCATACACACACTGCACTCATACACACACACTGCATTCATACACACACACACTGCATTCATACACACACACACTGCACTCATACACACGCTGCACTCATACACACGCTGCGCTCATACGCACACACTGCATTCATTATACACACACTGTAAATAAATATTCAATTAATATATTTTTTTTAGGATCTAATTTTATTTAGAAATTTACCAGTAGCTGCTGCATTTCCCACCCTAGTCTTATACTCGAGTCAATAAGTTTTCCCAGTTTTTTGGGGAAAAATTAGGGGCCTCGGCTTATATTCGGGTCGGCTTATACTCGAGTATATACGGTATATAGTAACCCTATATATAAACAAAACAGAGTCAGCAGAAAGGTGGTAAACTATTTAGGTAGTGCAGAGCATGAAGTTGTTGCCACACCCATAAATCAGATATTAGCAATGTTTTCACTTCAATGTATTTGTCCATTAGAATTTATCAAGATTAGCCTTAAAATAATGCCTAGGTAACCACTATTTATATTACAGTCAATCAAATAAAGGGAAAGGGGAATGTGGGAATAGGGGAAGAAAGAGAATAAATGACAGGAAAAAAAATTGGAAAACAGGGACTATATAACATTTTTATAATTATAATTTACTATGTATTAAATTAAATAAATTAAAAAATAATAAAAAAGAGCCCTTTGGCTTTTTCTTATTATAAAATGATTGCTCAATCAATGAGAACAACACTAATTTATTTTAGCATATATTTTTGTAAAGTGTATGCAAAAGTGCATCTCTGATACCAATGGATAATGGTACAGGAAGGACCAGGTTTCCCATAATATTTTTCATGAGATCAGAATGAGATCTTTGGGGATGTTGGCCCCTTTCTAGCAACTTGGGAGCAAAGGCTGCCCAGTCATTAGTTTTTATTTACTCTTTGGTAGATTTGCAACATGGCAGGTTTAATATTTTTTGGATAAGCTTTTTAAAATGATTTCATATATTTTGTATAAACTTTTAAAACTATTTCATATTTTTAAATATTGATTTTCATTTTTAAATTCTTTATTTTTCTTGTGCATGTTAATACAGTTAACATTTTGCCTTGCGATGCCACAACAGCATTAGCAGGCCGATTAGGTACAGTGGAATTGACATGGCATGCGGTTTGACAGCACATTTTTATATTGATATCAGAGTTGTAACGGTTATGTCAAAATAAGAGATGCGGTTTTAAACTAAAGAGTATGATAATTCAAACTTAGTCTCGCGTAAGATTAATTATTAATGTTTACACCACTATACATTAATGTCGCTTTAGATCTTTATAATAAGAGGGCTTAAACATGTTAGACCACGGCTTTAGATCTTTATAATAAGAGGGCTTAAACATGTTAGACCACGCTTCATATTACAACACTATTGGGCTTATTTGTGCATAAGTGAGAGATACGTAATTTATATACTAGCGACAGGTCTGATGTGTGATAACACTGATTAAGTAAAACATTAAGGCTCACAGTATGTAAGACTAGTCTCGTTGCCAGGATTTGCATACATGAGAGTGATGTACCGCATGGGAGACTCAGTGCAAAGCTACATTAATATGAGATGAAATGTGATAAAAAATTGTGAGAGGAAAAAAACAAAACAAAAAAAATAGAAATAAAGGAAGAAGAAGAAATCTTCAGCTGTGCCCATAGTGATAGCTGCTCAGGGTGTGAATAGGTCATCTTTACTTATATAGAAGACAGCAGGGACAGGAGCCATCCCCACAATCCGCAGCACAGTTCCCGGGGGATTCCCACAGACAGTTCATGCTTATCTGACCCCGATCTGCTAAGCCTTCAGCTTGACAACAGTGGGTCCAGCATAATATATAAGGATGAGTCCATCATATTGCTTGGTGAGAGGGTGAGTGTGTTTAATCCCTTGCTGCTGCCCCTTCCTCCATGGGAGATAGCTGGAGCGCAGGAGTGTCTGTCTGGGCAGCAGGGTTGGCAGTGTTGCGTAGTGAGGGGTCGGGAAGCAGCTGTTCGTTGTCGTTAGATCCAAGATTCACGCACGTTTGAAGGTCGGTAAGCTTAGGTGCGTTTGTGTTGGGGAACCCCTCTGCCTCACCTCCGTCCGTGCTTCCACGATATTTTCAGTCAGCTGAGCCTTGATGGTTTCTGGCTTTGCCGCCATTTCGGTTTTGCCCGCCATTACCACCATTTTGGCAATGGAGGGTCTTCCTCGCTCCAGGCGCCTAGGGTTGCGGGAACAGTCTCCTGGGACTGGGATGACCCCCACCGGTCCAAAGTAGGAGGGATACGGGGCCCCTACCACGTGGCAGCAGAGTTCCGAGAGAAAACCGCAGAGCAGGATAGCGAGGTGGCGGCCGTCCACCTCACTCACCGCCCGGGTAGGCCCCAGATGTGGCGGTGCCGACGTGCCTTTTCCAAGGTCAAATAGTTTGTGGTCTGGTTGGCCTCAGCACCAGCCCCTCTTTGCCCACAGGATCGTTGCTTCCAGACTGCAGATAAGTAGTTTTGTGTGTTTTACAAGCTTTAAGGTCGTTTTTCTGCAGGAGCTCGCCTTGTGTGCGACCTCTCAGCATGGCGGTCGGGCCCCGCCCCCCTGATTTTCATTTTTATGTATTTATGATATATGATATGAAAAAATTACTAAAAGTTCATCCAAAAATGTGACATTATTTGGCTCGAGCAGCAAATTAGAAAAATATTTTTTAACATTTTGATAATATGTTAGATACTTGTGAGTTGATATAACTTTAACAGGAAAACCTTGTCAACCAGTGAATATCAATGGTTTTCAGAACATGTAGTATGAACTAAATGAGCAGTTTCACAATCGTATTTTACAGGAAATATGCATATGTATGTATGTCAGCTTGTCAAATGAGAATCACCCCAGAGTCATTGATATCTAATATGTATTCAAGTCCATGTAAAAAAAACAAGGCAAACAACATGCATCTTCCCATTTTAGAGTTCAACTAATAATCAACTTCAGAACCAATAATTAGTATTTGATGTCACCTGTGTTCTAACCTACAGTAAACACAGAGCTTTACCACCCATTTAACTCAATCCATGCTGCTACCAGAGCCATTTATTTCATAGATAATGTAAACATCTACTATTATATAATATTTTTTTTATTTTTCTCCTTTCATGAATCTGCTTGTTTTCATTTTTTCATCCTGCTTATACGGTTTAATATATACTATCAAAAAAGCAAACCAACAAACATTCATAACTGCCAATGGCAACAATCTCAGGGGTTTTGTCATTCAATATTGTCTGCTAAGACTTTACAAAAGGATAAAATGTGAACCAAATTCAAATTATTTTGTCAACAGAAATCAATGTACATGTAAAAAAGTAAAGATCTGAGTGAAAAAAACATGAATTCACAGCCCCTTTCCTTCCCTTAGTATTGTACTAATACCCATAAAAAGTCTAAAAATAATTTTAAAAAGATGCTATACTGTGATATAGCATAAAAATATAATTCAGTTTGACAGTTTTTTATTTAACCTTCTGTCCAAGCTATGGGAGAAATTACAATCCAATGTCAGATATTTATCAACATGTTTACAGTTGTTGTTGAGCTGCTATTGATGTAGAAGCAATTACCATTCCAATATTTGCGAGAACACTTATACCATTATCTGATTGGTGAGAAAGGGCATTATACATAAAGTTAAACACTCTTGTTTCAGAAATCACAACACTACAGAAGAATAATTAGCAACATTTTAACAGAACCAAATAATTCTTAGTCAATGCATCGCCTGAAAGGACTTAAAATGATTTGAAAACACTTTTCTAACAATTAATCAGTATCTAAAACGTTTTCTAAGTGTAAGCACATAAGCAGACCAAGCACCAAAAACAGCTCCCCTGACTTAATAATGTTTAGAAACATTGTGAACTAATGCTAACTTAATAATCTATTGAAGAGACAAGTTAGCACTCCAACTGCAATATAATATAACAAAATTGATAACATAACACATAAGTATAATACCCCAAAATTCTGATTAAACACATTAAAGAATTGCACACACTGACTAAACCACGGAAAAAGGGGCACAAGGGCCCATCAACCCAAAAGACCAACAGCCACGTCATCCGGGCACAGGGTACCTACTGATATGCTTCTTATATGCCCAAAAGGGCAAGAAAACCACCCATAAGCCTTGGCCTACCTTGCCCTCTCTTCTGTGGGGACCTCGCAATTGCCAGCAGCACTCTTTCTGGACCTGGAGTACTGGGCACACCCACCAACACCCATCAACAGCAATCTTCCAGCGCCAACATGGAGAGAAGATTGCAGAAACCACAGGCAGGTACACCCAATGACACCCGTA
Source organism: Pelobates fuscus (assembly GCF_036172605.1). Lineage (NCBI taxonomy): Eukaryota > Metazoa > Chordata > Amphibia > Anura > Pelobatidae > Pelobates > Pelobates fuscus. The sequence continues at coordinate 194,279,380 of NC_086320.1, read as the reverse complement.
ATATAGGGGCCCTACTAAAACGAACCACAGGCCACAAGATAGCGGCCGAGACAAACCCTGAAACTGGCTCCACATGGTCAGAGCAGCTTTCAGAGGGACAAAGGGATGAACAGCCGCCCAGGTCACCTAGCATTCAACCAGCAGAAGGGGATGACTTAGCCTCTGCCACAAAACGTGATATGAGGCAACTAATGCAACAGATGAAACAAATGTTTGATGCTTACATTAATTTGACATGGACCGAAACAAATGCAGTGACAGCATGAGTACAGGCCTCTGAAGGGGGCATAATAGATCTAAGGCAAGAAATGAAAAGCATGGGGTACACCCATCGACACTTACAGTCTGCAAACAAAGTCTTCCAAAATACACTAGACGCACAAACCTCAAAATTCAAGGAATCCCAGACACAATAGGGCCAACCGAAGTGCCACAGTACCTCAGTAGGCTCGCTGCAGTGCTCCTACCGCATGCCCAGGCTAAGAAGCTCGAATTCGACGGCCACTTCCACATTAACAAAGCCAAACAGGCACCTCCAACTGCCCCACGAGACCTCATAGGCCGATGCCACTCCATATCAGACAAACGCTGCGTTGTAGCAGCTGTTAGGGGCAAGACCCCATTCGACGTTGAATCATCACAACTCACCTTCTTCCAAGACATCACCTGGAATACTTTACTCTAGAGAAAGTCATTGGGTGTGGTAACTGCACAACTGCAAAGAGAGAAAGTGGAATACAGATGGTTACTACCAAGAACCTGTAGCTCTCCACTATGTCAGTGTCAGGATTACTAGTTGATCCAACACGTAGAATTATATCACACCTAGGAGTAAAGGTAACGTCTTACCGGGCCTTAGAATGGCTGGACTTAACGTAAAAGAGAATAGTCAGAATACTTGCCAAGGTCAGGTACACATAAGGAGACACAATGATGAGGGAAAGCCAAAAGTCATGGATACCAGAATACAGGGAAGTCAAACGAAGTCAATAACCAGAAATAAACGCTCAGGAACACACTCTCAGGCAACCACTAAGGGAAACCATGACAGGGCAATGAGGAAAGGCAAGAAAGGAGTTTGAACAAGTCTCCTTTAGATCCGATTGGCCGTACCTGGCCTCTGACCCCATAACATGCTAGCGCATCCTTTGCATGACATCATACGCACACTGATATTGATGTTAACACCACGGGTGTATGTGGGGCTACAAATTGGCATGGGTCTGCAGTGGCCTGCGTCCTTCAACATGCCGCAGGAGTCAGACACCACGGTACAGGTCTGCCAACCAGCATCTCCACCAATGCCCGGAAGGTAGCAATCACCAGAGACAAGGTGAGGATGAACATGTGACATTACCCCCACCTGAAGCCTGCCCACTGGGCGGGCAGGACAAGGCTTGAGGGGAAACTTGGCATGGAAATAACAAATCTTGCAACCAGCATGAATATCGGAAGCCGGAACCCAAGAACGTTCGGTAGGCTCGTACCCCCTCCAATCAACCAAATACTGCAAGGAACAGCGAGAAAACCTGAAATGAATTATGGAAGAGACTTCATACTCTTCCAGTCCAGAAACAACCAATGGAGGAGGAGGAACACTTGAGATACTATATCTATTGCATATGAGCGGTTTGAGCAAAGAAACATGAAAGGTATTAGGAATACATAAGGAGGCAGGGAGAGCCAGAGAATATGAAACAGGATTAATCTTTCGAATAATACGAAATGGACCAAGTAATCCGGGGGCAAACTTCATGCTAGGAACTTTTAGTTTGACGTTGTGCAAAGTTAACCACACCCTCTCACCCACTTGGTAAACAGGGTTGGCACCCCGCCGCTTATCTGCATGAAATTTGAAACGAGCAGATGCTGTTTTGAGAGCAGAGTGAACTTTGGTCCAAGTATCACAAGTAGAAGCTAGGTGATCCAAAGCAGGGATAGCTGTATCAGAGAAAACAGCCGGCAGAACAGTAGGGTGATGACCATAATTAACAAAGAATGGAATATATCCAGGAGAGTCATGGTTAGCATTGTTCCTAGCAAACTCGGCCCAGGTAGTAATTCAGACCAATTATGCTGAGTGCTATTAACAAAACAATGCAAATACAATGCTAATGACTGGTTAGCCCTCTCAGCCAGCATTCTTTTGGGGATGGTAAGAGAAAGAAAATGACAATTCAATGCCCAACTGTTTATTGAAAGCCCTCCAAAACCGAGACACAAACTGAGAACCTCTGTCACATACTATATTGTAATGAATGCTATGTAGCCGGTTTATTTCTCGTATAAAAATAAGAACCAGGTCTTGAGAGGACGGCAATTTTTTTAGTGGAACAAAATGAGCCATCTTAGAAAAGTGGTCAACTACCCTAAGGATGGTGATATAGCCATTAGAACTAGGAAGTTCTACGATGAAATCCATGGACAAATGGGACCATGGAACACTAGGTACGGGAAGTGGATGCAACAATCCACATGGAAGTTTAATGAGGTACCATAGAAACTGCACAAACTGAACAGGCCTGCACATATTCCTTAACATCTTTCCTGTCAGGGTACCTGTAGTCTCTACCTCGGAGGAGGTTAGACATTTAGACGTCCGTCCTCTCAGGGGGGCTGACTCACCCGATCCTCGCAGTCCTCCCGGCCGTTTACACGCCGGCCGCAATAGCTCCGCCTCCTTTTATGACGCGGCGCTCAGTAGCCGACGTCATGACGGCAATCACGTTCCGACCTGTCAATCAAATCCCGAGCAACGAATCAGGGCTCGTCGGGGGCGGGGTCATCAATTAAAGAGCCAAGGTATAAAATAGGGTTGTGTGTAATGGTTCATTGCCCTGTCGTGGTTCTAGCTAGTCTGGTCACTCAGTGCTCTTATTTCTATTTGTCTTTTTGGTTCTGACTCGGCCTTGTGTTTTCGACCCTGCTTACCTCTCTTATCCTTTGGACTCGGCTTGTCTCTCGCCTACCTGCTCTCTCGTTCCCTCGACCTCGGCTTGTCTCTGACCATTCTTTGCTTACTCCTTACGTTAGTCCGGCCATTCTAAGGTCCGGTATACGTACCTAGCTCCTGTTTGTATTCTGCGTGTTGGATCCCTGTCCCGATCCTGACATTACGACAGGGCCAATGGATCCTGCAGGTACAAACGCTCAGGTTGGTTCTCCTGACTCTAGATTTGAGGCCATGGACCATAGAATGGACCAGATGGCTCTAGCGCTGCAAGCATTGCTATCTCATCCTAGTAATCAATCAGAGGAGATGCGTACTCCATCCATCTCTCCTGTAAGTACAGGCCTAGAGGTAGCCACAGTGGGAGCTTCTTCCCGTGTTACTTCCCCTTTACGCTATGGCGGCTCTCCGGATACTTGTCGAGGTTTTCTAAACCATATAGGTATCCATTTTGAGTTACAACCCCGCGCCTACCCTACAGACAGGGCGAAGGTTGGATTCATAATCACGTTACTCATTGACAAAGCTCTTAGATGGGCTAACCCTCTGTGGGAAAATGATAATCCGTTAGTCTATAACTATAATGCCTTTGTCGCTGCTTTTAGGAGGACTTTTGACCCCCCCAGGAAGAAAGGCCAATGCAGCTAGACTACTGTTACATCTTAGACAGCATAACCGAACCCTTGTGGATTATGCGTTAGAGTTTAGATCCTTGGCGGCAGAAGTCAAGTGGAATGAACAGGCCTATATGGACATATTTCTGAACGGATTATCAGATGAGATTCTAGATGAGGTTGCCACAAGAGAACTTCCTGAAAATTTGGAAGATTTAATTTCATTTATTTCTCGAATAGATGAACGCATGAGACAGAGGCAGAACACTCGAGATAGAACCCGTAGACCTTCCATAAGACTAGCTCCCGCATTTCAGAATTCTGAATCTACAACTTTAGCTCTCCCAGAACCTATGCAAATAGGTAACACTCGTCTCTCAGAAGATGAAAGACAATACAGGAGAAGGGAGGGGCTGTGTATGTATTGTGGAGTAAGAGGTCACCTACGCCTAAATTGCCCTAACCGTCCGGGAAACGCTTGCACCTAAGTTTCTCAAGAGGACAGGCCTTGAGTGTTTCTATCTTGTCCTCTATATATGATTACAAAGATCATAGGCTTCTGTTACCTGTTTCTTTAGCTTGGGAGAAGGGAGTACTTAATGCTATGGCATTGGTAGATTCCGGAGCAGCTGAAAGCTTTATTGACCAAGCCTTTGTCACGAACCACTCTATCCCATCTCAGCTAAGGGATACACCCTTGGCCATTGAGGCCATAGATGGTAGACCATTATAAGAACCTGTTATTTTTCGTGAAACCATACCAGTTAAGTTAACCATTGGTATTTTACACGAGGAAGGAATATCCCGCATGCTTATCTCATCTCCTTCAGTTCCAATAGTCTTGGGGTATCCCTGGCTTAAGAAGCATAACCCTATTATTGACTGGGAACTGGGTGAGATAGTCTCCTGGGGTCAGGGTTGCCAGAGAGGATGTTTACAGAAAATCTCACCGGTTTGCGTAGTTGACGCACCGATTAATTCTACCCAATCCACAGATTTACAGATACCGTCTCAGTACCTGGATTTAAAAGCAGTCTTTGACAAAAAGAAGGCTGATACTTTACCTCCACATAGGTCCTTTGACTGTAAGATTAGACCCCTGCCTGGTACTATGCCTCCGAGGGGTACGGTATATCCTTTATCCACTAAGGAGAACTTAGTCCTAGAGGAGTATATACGTGAGAACCTAGACAAGGGATTTATTCGGAGATCCTCTTCTCCAGCCGGGGCCGGTTTCTTTTTTGTGGATAAGAAAGACGGCACTCTACGGCCTTGCATTGATTATCGGGGCTTGAATAAGATAACGATTAGAAATGCTTATCCTATTCCCTTGATTACTGAGCTCTTTGATCGACTGAAAGGCTCCAAGATTTTTACCAAGTTAGATCTGAGGGGAGCTTATAACTTGGTGAGAATTCAGCAGGGAGACGAATGGAAAACGGCTTTCAATACCCATTATGGCCACTATGAGTATATGGTAATGCCCTTCGGGCTTTGCAATGCACCTGCAGTATTCCAGGACCTAATTAATGAGGTTCTTAGGGAATTTCAACATGAATGCGTTATTGTATATTTGGATGATATACTAATACACTCTAGAGAGATTGAGACTCACCACAGACAAGTCAGAAGGGTATTGCGCAAACTCCTACAACATGGATTGTACTGCAAATTGGAAAAGTGTAGCTTTGACCAATCTCAGATAAACTTTCTTGGTTACGTTATTTCTGGAGATGGGTTTAGGATGGACCCGGTTAAACTCCAATCAATTTTAGATTGGCCATTGCCCAAGGGACTCAAGGCCATTCAGAGGTTTATCGGATTCTCCAATTATTATAGGCGCTTCATTAAGGGGTACTCTTCTATTATTGCTCCTATTACCAATATGACTAGACAGGGTGCTGATACCAAGACTTGGTCTACTGAGGCTCTTGTTGCTTTCAGAACACTCAAGGAACAGTTTGCCTCAGCACCGATATTAGTTCATCCTGACACCTCTTTGCCTTTTCTACTCGAGGTAGACGCCTCGGAGACAGGTATAGGCGCTATCTTGTCCCAAAGGCTAGGTTTGAATAAACCGTTGCATCCATGTGGATTTTTTTCCAAGAAATTATCTGGGCCTGAAAGCAGATATGATATTGGTGACAGGGAACTATTAGCGGTCATTATGGCTTTAAAGGAATGGAGACATTTGTTGGAAGGGACTTAACACCCGGTTACTATTTTGACGGATCACAAGAACTTGTCCTATATAGGGGAGGCCAAGCGCTTGTCCGCCAGGCAAGCTCGTTGGTCCTTGTTCCTCACTCATTTCAATTACGTGCACACTTATAGACCTGGTTCTAAGAACTCTAAGGCTGATGCATTATCCCGCCAACATGAACCTTCTACTATGTCTGATGCGTTTTTTTCTTCTGTAGTTCCCAAGTGTAATATTGTTGCCAACACGCATATCAAGATACACTCCCCGTTGCTTGCCGAGATCAAGAAGGTACAACATCTGTCTCCCAGACATGTTCCTGGGGTCAGGGTTGCCAGAGAGGATGTTTACAGAAAATCTCACCGGTTTGCGTAGTTGACGCACCGATTAATTCTACCCAATCCACAGATTTACAGATACCGTCTCAGTACCTGGATTTAAAAGCAGTCTTTGACAAAAAGAAGGCTGATACTTTACCTCCACATAGATCCTTTGACTGTAAGATTAGACTCCTGCCTGGTACTATGCCTCCGAGGGGTACGGTATATCCTTTATCCACTAAGGAGAACTTAGGGGCTCATAAATCCATAAATCCCTTGTCTAGGTTCTCACGTATATACTCCTCTAGGACTAAGTTCTCCTTAGTGGATAAAGGATATACCGTATCCTGGGGCTTGGTACTTCGTTCCCCCTGAACTCCAACTGGAACTGCTGCATTGCTTTCATAACAGTAAAATTGCTGGGCACCCTGGCATACGCAAAACGTGTTCCCTGATTTCTGGTGACCTTCGTTACTTAAGGATGTTAGGGATTTCGTCGGGGCATGTGATGTCTGTATGAAGACTAAGCAACCTCATACACTCCCATGTGGGCTTTTGCACCCCCTAGAAATTCCTGAGAAACCATGGTCCTGTTTGGCTATGGACTTCATTGTCGATTTGCCTGTTTCTAAAAAACATACTGTTATTCTCACGGTGATTGACAGGTTTACTAAAATGGCTCATTTCGTGCCCTTGCCTAAACTGCCCTCTTCTCCTGAATTGGCAGAGATTTTCGCGAAAGAGATTTTTCGTTTACATGGTATTCCCTCTGAAATTGTTTCTGATAGAGGTTCCCAATTTGTTTCCCGGTTTTGGAAGTCCTTCTGCTCTCAATTGGGCATCAAATTGAATTTCACTTCTGCCTATCATCCCCAGTCCAACGGAGCTGCCGAACGCACCAAGCAAAAGGTTGAACAATATTTGCGTTGTTTTGTTTCCGAACACCAGGACAATTGGGTCGGTCTGATTCCTTGGGCGGAGTTTGTGCACAACAATCTCGTTTGCGATTCTACTCGTTCTAGCCCCTTTTTCATGAATTATGGCTTTCATCCTTCCATTCTTCCGTCAGTTTCCCCTTCCCAAGGGATACCGTCGGTTGATGTTCATGTTGCCAATCTGAGGAAGTTGTGGGATCAGACTCGACGAATTCTTCTTCATAATTCCACGGTGTTCAAACGACACGCTGACAAACGTAGACGGGTGGCTCCGGTTTTTGCACCGGGTGATAGGGTGTGGTTGAGTACCAGAAACATCCGCTTGAAGGTTCCTTCCATGAAATTTGCTCCTCGTTACATAGGTCCTTACAAGGTTCTGTCTCGTATGAACCCAGTTGCGTATTGTCTTGCCCTTCCGCCTGCCCTGCGCATCCCTAACTCTTTTCATGTTTCCTTGTTGAAACCTTTGGTTTGTAACAGATTTTCCTCCGCTGTGTCTTCCCCTCGTTCTGTTCAGGTTGTGGGTCAGGAGGAGTATGAAATCAAATCCATTCTCGAGTTTCTCGGGGGAGGTTGCAATATCTTGTTGACTGGAAAGCGTATGGGCCTGAAGAAAGGTCTTGGGTGGTCCGTGAAGATGTGCATGCCCCTACACTCCTCAGGGCATTTCATGCTCGTTTTCCGTCTCGCCCCGGTTCCTTCCGCCCGGTGGGCGTTTCTGAGAGGGGGGGTACTGTCAGGGTACCTTTAGTCTCTACCTCGGAGGAGGTTAGACATTTAGACGTCCGTCCTCTCAGGGGGGCTGACTCACCCGATCCTCGCAGTCCTTCCGCCCGTTTACACGCCCGCCGCGATAGCTCCGCCTCCTTTTATGACGCAGCGCTCAGTAGCCGACGTCATGACGGCAATCACGTTTCGACCTGTCAATCAAATCCCGAGCAACGAATCAGGGCTCGTCGGGGGCGGGGTCATCAATTAAAGAGCCAAGGTATAAAATAGGGTTGTGTGTAATGGTTCATTGCCCTGTCGTGGTTCTAGCTAGTCTTGTCACTCAGTGCTCTTATTTCTATTTGTCTTTTTGGTTCTGACTCGGCCTTGTGTTTTCGACCCTGCTTACCTCTCTTATCCTTTGGACTCGGCTTGTCTCTCGCCTACCTGCTCTCTCGTTCTCTCGACCTCGGCTTGTCTCTGACCATTCTTTGCTTACTCCTTACGTTAGTCCGGCCATTCTAAGGTCCGGTATACGTACCTAGCTCCTGTTTGTATTCTGCGTGTTGGATCCCTGTCCCGATCCTGACATTTCCTGAGAGAATCCCACCAAAATGATCTCAGGATCGCAGATATGGATTTATTAATGCCTGGTTGTCCAGCAGTCACGTTGTTGTGGAACACCCTCATGACATTCTCTCTTTCAACCAATGGAATAAAATAATTTATCTAGTGGTTTATTGCATGGTGCCTGAGATTGAGCCTCCATGATAGTGCCAAGCAGAGGGGATGTCAAGGAAAGAACAGTGGAGGCGCTGATACACTCAGGGGATGTCTCTTGTTCTTGTACTGATTCAGTATCAAACTGTCTAGACAAGGAGTCCGCTTTCACATTTTTGGGACCAGGTCTGTAAGTTATAAGAAAGCTAAAGCGAGAGAGGAACAAAGACCATCTTGCCTGTCTAGAAGACATACGTTTAGCATCCCCTATATAAGCCAAATTCTTGTGGTCAGTAATGATCAACAGGGAGTTCTTGGAACCCTCTAAAAGGTGTCACCACTCTTTAAGTGCTAGTATAATGGCCAACAATTCTCTGTTGCCAATATCATAATTACACTCAACAGGAGACAACTTTTTAGAGAAGTACCCACATGGATGCAAAGGGGTATCCTGACTCTCCCTCTGAGAAAGAACAGACCCCACCCCAGTTTCGGTGGCATCAACCTCCAATATAAAGGGTTTGCTAGTGTCAGGATGTACCAAAATGTCGGCTAAAGCATACAAATTTTAAGAGGTTCAAAAGCTTTGCTAACTTCCTTAGATCATATCGCACTGCTAGCCCCCTTGCGTGTCATATTGGTGATGGGAGCTATCACAGAAGAGAACCCTTTGATAAATCTCCTGTAGTAATTAGAAAATCCAATAAACATTTGGATGGCTTTTAGTCCATTAGGCAATGGCCAATGTAGAACAGCCTCTAGTTTATTAGGATCCATCTGAAAACCAGAGGCAGAAATTATATACCCCAAAAACTGTACTTCAGTTTGGTCAAAGATGCATTTTTCCAGTTTGCAATAAAGTTGATTTTTAACTAAAGTTTGCAATACTTGTGTGACATGTTTGTGGTGAGCCTGAAGGTCTGTGGAATAAATAAGGATATCATCCAGATAAACTAGGACAAATTAATAAATATAGTCCCTGAGTAAATCATTAATAAAGTCCTGGAACATGGCTGGAGCATTGCATAACCCGAAGGCATAACAAGGGACTCATAGTGCCTACTTCTAGTGTTAAATGAAGTTTTCCACTCATGAGTTTCCTTAATTCTAACCAAATTGTACGCGCTCTTGAGGTCAAGTTTAGTAAAGACTTTAGCACCCTGGAGTCTGTCAAATAGTTCGGAAATGAGGGGAATGGGATAGGCATTTTTAATGGTGATAATGCCCTGTAGTCAATGCATGGATGTAATTCTCGATCTTTTTTAGATACAAAAAAGAACTCTGCACCAGCAGGTAAGGATGATTTATGTATGTGGCCCTTACATAGGGAATCTTTGATGTACTCATCCATTATCCTACTCTGCTGTGGAGATAAGGCATACACTGCTCCCTTGGGTGGCATAGCGCCGGTCAGCAGATTTATGGAATAGTCATAAGATCTGTGAGGAGGTAGAATAGTATTATATTATTATTCAGCTTTACTGAATACCTCCTTAACCTCCCAGTATTGTATGGGAACTTCGGAGACCTGAGGCGTAGTAGTGGGTAATGTAATGATGCCCACTCTTTTGGTAATGTGCAACATACATCTCTCAGTACAGTCCTTGCCCCATTCCAATATTTCCCCTTTTGCCCAGTCAATATGATGATTGTGCTTAATAAGCCAAGGAAACCCTAATATGATGGGACAAGAAGGAGAAGCAATTATTTGGAATGTTACGTCTTCCCTGTGTAAGGCACCAATGAAAATGTTAATAGGCAAGGTTTCGTGGGTAATCAAGGGTTGAGAGAGAGGTCTCCCGTTAATAGCCTCAACGGCCAGAGATGATGATCTCTCCTTGATAGGTATAGAATGTTTTTTGACAAAATGTACATCAATGAAGTTTCCTGCCACACCTGAGTCCATCAGGGCTTTGCATAAAAAGTTCTTCTTGTTACATTTGTTAACAGGTATTAACAAGCTCCAGGGTGGTCTCTGTTTGTGCAATTGTTCGGTATACTAACCAAATAGTCCCAATTGCACAAACAGAGCCTGTTTGAAGTATATTAGCCAGTTCTATTGCAGGGGCCATAGTCACTGGGTAAAGGGCTGGCAAGTAGTCCCCTCCAAGAACTTGTGGCAAATCCAGCTAAAAAGGGGAGTTTGCCACAGACCGGTTTCCTTGTTTGATCTGCATTAGGGCAGTAGAGGTGACATCCTCCCTGCTTCATGGTTCAAATGTTAATTTAAATACTGCATGGAATTCGGGTTATTTATGTGCAATACTCCTATTAATCTCCTATAACGGATTGGCCTAAGCTAAGGCTTTACTTTTTAGTTGGTTCATTAAGTAATCAATCTTAGCTCTATCCGAGGGAAAAGATCCCGGTGAGTCCTCAAATTGGTACTCAATTTGATTCAGAAATCCCTGGCATTCTTGAATATTACCATTAAAATGCGGGGGAGGAGATAGGGAGATAGTAGGTGCCTTATGTACTATAGGTAGAGGTACTTGAGGCAGAGGTAACATAGTCGGAGAAACCTGAGACTGAAGATGCGCTGTTCAAGTAAGAAGCATACTGAAAGCCTGGGCAAATTGATCCATACGGTGATCATTCTCCTCTAGCTTTCTCTCGCAAGCTGCTATGTGCTGACACAGTTCTACAGGATCTATGGCCATGTCATAATGTCAGGATTACTAGTTGATCCAACACGGAGAATATCACACCTAGGACTAAAGGTAACGTCTTACCAGGCCTTAGAATGGCCAGACTTAACGTACCAGAGAATAGTCAGAATACGTGGCGAGGTCATGGACACAGAAGGAGACACAACGATGAGGGAAAGCCAAAAGTCAAGGATACCAGAATACAGGGAAGTCAAACAAAGCCAAATTAAATAACCAGAAATAAACGCTCAGGAACACACTCTCGGATAACCACTAAGGGAAACCACGACAGGGCAATGAGGAAAAGCAAGAAAGGAGTTTAAATAAGTCTCCTTTAAATCCGATTGGCCGTACTCGGCCTCTGACCCCAGAATATGCGCACATCCTTTGCGTGATGTCATACTCACGCCCACCTTGTTAACACCGAGGGTGTACATGGGGCTATAAATTGGCATGGGTCCGCAGCGGCCGGCGTCCTTCAACATGCCCCAGGAGTCAGACACCATGGTACTGGTCTACCAACCAGCATTTCCACCAATGCCTGGAAGGTAGTAATCTCCAGAGACACCACAAGGTGAGGATGAACACGAGACCGTCTGAGGTCCCAGCCTTCTTCCAAAAATTTGGACTGCAACGGAGCACCCCAACACCGGAGATACCATCAACCCCTCATGCATGGGACCCAGAAAGAACTGTTCTATTTATTCCCAGAAACAATAGGAGGCAGGAAGCAGTAACCTGAACACTCGACATGTAGCCAATAGGAAGCAGGAAGCAGTAACCTGAACACGCAAAATGAAGCCAATACATGTTTTTATGTTATTGTTCTCACCTCTCTGACTTATCTCTGTTTCTCATTTTTACTTCATGTTTAGCTATTGTTCACTTTGACTCGCTGCCCACTAAGAACCCTTTAGCGGGCCATGACAATCCCCCCTCCCATGTGACCCCCTTGGGTTAAAGTTCAACACTATTCAATATTGTCACGTATCGAAAATATTCAGCACATGCCCTCTACTGGTGCCCTAATAGAGATCCTGGGCTTCAGTTGTGGTACAAATGCCCACTTTATCCATGGCACGCAACTAAATCACTACCCCACTTTATGCCCTCCCCAATTGAAAAGAGAAGTGTGAAACCCAACAACCCAAAGAAGTACAAAATACAGAGCATACACTCGCCCTATACATTAAAACCCAGACACCCGATTGGGTACCAATAGCACTGGCAGGCTTGCCTCTTTGAAAAATAGAGCATCCCGACTTTGTCTGTTCTAAGTTTCGAATGCTGTTCAGTATTACATGCTGTTACTTCATAATATTGATTCTCCAGCATAACAGCTAGACACTATCAACTCACTTGTTTTATTTCTTATGTTTACTTGCCCTTTATAAAAATGTGCAACGTCTAGACATGCCATGCTCAGTGGCGTACATACCAGGGTTGCAGGGGTCGCGGCTGCGACCGGGCCTGGCCCACCAGGGGGCCCGGCCGCCCCTGTGACCCGGTATGTACGCTCTGGGCCAGCCTCTTCTCCTGGGGGGCCCAGGAGCCGGCCACCTCCGGGCCCCCCGAGGCTGGCCCTGCTTACACCCGGCGGGCAGTCAGGCTGGCGGGCGCGCGAGGGAGCACTCTCCACTGAGTGCTTCCTCTTCAGCTCCCTCGCGCACCGCACTGATACCGGAGCCGGAAGATGACGTCATCTTCCGGCGCCGGTATCAGTACGCGTCGCGCGAGGGAGCTGAAGAGGAAGCACTCAGGGGAGAGTGCTCCCTCGCGCGCCCGCCAGCCTGACTCCCCGCCGGGTGACCGGCCCCCCAGGAGCCCAGCAGCACCACTGGACCCCAGGGAATCCCCTCAGCACTCCAAAAGGTAAGGAGGCTGGGGGGATTAAATTTAAAAAAAAAAATGTGTTAGTGTGTGTGTTACTGTGAGTGTTAGTGTGTGTGTGTTAGTGTTACTGTGAGTGTTAGTGTTACTGTGAGTGTTAGTGTGTGTGTTAGTGTTACTGTGAGTGTTAGTGTGTGTGTGTTAGTGTTACTGTGAGTGTGTTACTGTGTGTGTTAGTGTCACTGTGAGTGTTAGTGTGTGTGTTAGTGTTAGTGTCAGTGAGTGTGTGTCTGCTAGTGAGTGTGTTACTGTGTGTGTCTGTTACTGAGTGTGTTTGTGTTAGTGAGTCTGTTTGATGTCTGTTAGTGAGTGTGTGTTTGTCAGTGAGAGTATGTTTTGTAAGTGAGTGTGTATGTATGTCTGTCGCTGAGTGCGTCTCTGTCAGTAAATGTGTGTGTCTGTTAGCTAGTGTGTATGCGTCTGTTCGTGAGAGTGTGTGTGTGTCTTCAGCACTTACCTTTCTCCAGCGCCGGACTCCCTTGGCGCTGGGGATCCCTCCACCGCTCAGCTCCAAATGCGCATGCACGGCAAGAGCCGTGCGCGCATTCAAACCGCCCATAGGAAAGCATTACTCAATGCTTTCCTATGGACGTTGTGTCTTAGAATCGCGGAAGCTCCTCTAGCGGCTGTCAGTGAGACAGCCGCTAGAGGCTGGATTAACCCTCAGTGAAAACTAGCTGCAGGGTTAAAACTAGAGGGACCTGACACCCAGACCACTTCATTGAGCTGATGTGATCTCGGTGTCTGTAGTGGTCCTTTAACCCCTTAAGGACACATGACATGTGTGACATGTCATGATTCCCTTTTATTACAGAAGTTTGGTCCTTAAGGGGTTAAGTGTGTGTGCATCTGCATGCACTGGTGTACATACCGCGGTCGCAGGGGTCGCAACCCTGCGACCAGGTGCCCGCCGCCATGTGTTGCGGCCCCGGCCTGCGCAGAGTAAGCGTGCGGGGGGGGCCCACGGATCAATTTTCGCACCGGGGCCCCATAGGTCATGTGTACGCCACTGGCCATGCTTTATGCTATTATGTTTGCTATTGACTGACTTGTTTATGCTGTTGTGACATCATAAGTATGTTCCTTCTTAAAATAAAGGATTTAAAAAAAAATCACACACACACACAGAGAATATTTTCTATAATTGTATACTATTGATTTAGTAGTTAAATATGCATAGAGATTTGGAATAGTGCGCAAGTAACTGTTTTTCTTTGTATTTTATTGTATGTATAGGGGCTGATGTGTACTATGGTTATTGCTGCTGTCTAGGAGTAGTCAGAATCTGATTGCAGGACTTATTTTTGTGTATTTGAATATTATGAATGGGGCTCTCTCCATGATGCCATGGCTTGCAGGAAGCTCCTTTCCCCAGCCGAGCCCACATGTCGAGACTCCTCAACATGCCAAGATCCTAGGCATGTGCGAGCATGAAAGACAGCGTCTTAAATGGGCAGAACACCTGTTATCTCTTGAAGGGATTAATCACTTCAGCCAATAGTATGTGAGAGGTGGATACCTCTCCCCTATATAATTACAGTCTACCCTTACCTCTGTGAATCCTGTTGTTATCTGATCCTTGACCTACCAGCCTGTTATACCTTTTATGAACCTGTGCTTCCTGCCCCTGACCTCAGCTTTCCCTGACTATGAGATTGTCTCATCCCTATTTGGTACCTCGCATTTGGCTTACTGCTACCTCCTGGGCACCACCCACCAAAACCTCATTTTTTTTGTCTGCAAGGCTTGGCAGTCCTGAGTGAAGCTTATGAATGTGGGGGAACAGACTGTTATTTTTATTTTATTTTTAAACTCAAAGTATATTGCATTTGGGGACTCTAAAAAATGCTCTAATATTTTTGATTTTATTCTTGTATTTTTAAGTGTAATAGCCCAAGCTATTTTAAGATAATGAAAGATTATTACCTAAAATGTATCCTACATAAGGAAATTAGAATTTATTTTTGCTTCATTTACAATTGTAGATTATGCTAGCTTTAGTGTACTGATAATCTTAATTTTATTAATGACAGGAGGCGAGTATTTGCTTAAGACTTTCTTTACTTAACCCCTTAAGGACACATGACATGTGTGACATGTCATGATTCCCTTTTATTCCAGAAGTTTGGTCCTTAAGGGGTTAAGCTTCACAGCAGCACTTTTTCACTTAGTAACAGGATAACCAATCAGAAAAATTTAACACGGTATAAAAGTCCCTCCCTGTGACGTCACTTCCTCTTTCTGGCTGCGAACAAAAGGAACGGGAAAACTGTAAAGGGAACCGATGAGAAATCCGGAAAAGCCAGACGAGAAAGTTGATGCTTGAGAGGGAACAGGAACGAAAACATGACTTCTAGTAGAGCTGAGATGAAGCTTGAGATGAGACAGCAGCTAGACTTGTCCTCTTGAGGGGCTTTAAGCTGAAACGAGAGAGCAGAGTCGAAACCAAGGATTAATCCGAGAATTGGACTTCTAAAATTATGGTGTCCAGTAATAAGAAAAAATCATATATAATAGACCACCTCCCCTAAAGTGTTAATTTATATAACCATGGAGAAAAATCCTTAGCCCCCCCCTGGTAGAATATACATAGCGTGTTACTCATATCTTAGATAAACTTACCTAAAGAGGCAACCTAAGGGGGGGGAAGAAACGAAGGTGAATGGGTGGGAAATACTCGCCTCCTGTCATTAATAAAATTAAGATTATCAGTACACTAAAGCTAGCATAATCTACAATTTTATAACATGACAGGAGGCTTCGTATTTGCTGTTTTAACGCTCCCCCAGGAGGGCTAAGGAAGCGTGCACAGCTGGACGAAAGTAGAAGTTGCGGAACGTCTGTTCCCTGGACCAGTCTGCTGAGTGAAGGATGTCCCGAAGAGAGGCTCCAGCGTTGAATGCTCCTGATGCCGCCGCACCCCTGATGGAGTGGGCTCCGAAGGAAGTTTCAATCCCGGCTAGGGAGAGCAACCACCTAAGCCATCTGGCAAGGGTTGTGGTTGATACGGGATGATGGGGTCGGACGTATGAGATCAATAGTTGGCTGGAGGAGGTTGAACGTAGAGAGGAGGTGACTGATAAATAACGAGAGAGAAGAGAGACCACACACAATTTTGGATGGTTAGGGAAATAAGGGTAAAAAACTGAAGAGGAGTTTGATTTTGTCCGTCTGGATACGGAAAAGGTGACACCTTCTGGGGAGAAGTTGATAGCGTTATGGTCGAATGCTCGAACGTCTGATACTCTTCGGAAGGAGATGAGGCAAAGTAACAGAGTGAATTTTGCTGAGAGTTGACGTAGGGTTAGATCCTCGTTGTTCGGCCAAGCTTCAAGGAAGCGAATCATGACATTAACGTCCCATAGGTGGGAGTATTTCGGTGTTGGGGGGCGAGCTAGTTTAATGCCCCGCAATAGTCTACAAACCAAAGGGTCCTGGCCAACCGGAGCTCCCTCTAAAGGCACGTGGGCCGCTGAAATTGCTGACCGGGCAACGTTGATGGAACGGTATGAGCGGCCTAAGTCGAATAGATGTGAGAGGAAATTCAAAATGAACTGTCTAGGGGCTGTAAGGGGATCGGTATTCCGTTCCAGGCACCAATTGCACCAAGCACCCCAGGAGGAAAGGTAGCATCTTCTGGTTCCAGGTGCCCAAGAATCCCAGAGGAGTTCCTTAGTTCTCTGCGATAATTCTCCGAAATTCCAGGATCCCCTGAAAGAGTCCAAGCCACTAGTTGGAGGTGGCCCTGAATTATCATCGGATGAGGGTTTCCTTGGGGGTCCTCTAGCAGGTTGGGCCATGAAGGTAGAAGGAGGGGATGTTGGCAGGATAGGTCCAGGAGATCTGGGAACCATGCTTGGCCCTGCCAGAGCGGGGTGAGCAGTACCAGCGTGACTTGTTGTCTGCGGATCTGGAGAAGGACTCTCGGGATCATTGCGAAGGGAGGGAAGGCGTAGGCTCCCGTTGTCGGCCACTTTTGAAGGAAGGCATCTACCGCCAAGCATTCTGGGTCTGGTAGCCAGCTGAAGAAATGTGGGACTTGAAAATTCGTTCGGGAGGCGAAAAGGTCCAGAGTAAACGGTCCTCGGAGCTTGGAGATGTGGAAGAAAACTGATTCGTGCAGGCGCCAGTCGCTGACGTCCCTCCAATGCCGGGAGAACCAATCCGCAGTAATGTTCGTTTCTCCCGGGAGATATTCTGCTCGAATTGTTATGTTGCGTTGGAAGCAAAAATTGTAGATGTCCTTTGTCACTTCGGATAGGGTACGTGATCTGGCCCCTCCCAGTTTGTTGATGTATTGGACAGCTGAGATATTGTCCATTCGAAGGAGGATACAGCAGTCTGAGAGGTGGTTGGCCAGACTGCGGATTGCGAACGAACCTGCAATTAACTCCAGACAGTTGATGTGGAGAGAGTGTTCTGCCGCGGTCCATGGTCCCCCGGTGGAAGTTGCATGACAAGTTGCGCCCCAGCCTTGGAGGCTCGCGTCTGATTCCACCACGAAGTCTGGAGTGGGGCCGAAAATTGCTTTGCCATTCCAGGCAGACATGTGGCGGAGCCACCAGTTGAGTTCCTCCCTCACCTCGGTAGTGATCGGGACCCTCTGGTCGTATGATGGATGGGTCTGGAGGAACTGAGCCTTCAGACGTTGCATGGCCCGATAATGGAGGGGACCTGGGTAGATCGCCTGAATGGAAGCCGAAAGTAGGCCTACAATCCGAGCTAAACCTCGGAGAGGGATATCCACTTGTCGAAGTGTCTTGCGTAGTTCCTTCCTGATCGCAGTTAGTTTGGCTTGAGGTAGGCGGAGAACACAGGTAGAGGAGTCGATCTCGAAGCCGAGAAATTGAATAATTTGGGATGGAGTCAGTGAGGATTTCGCCTTGTTGATGACGAATCCCAAGGATTCGATCAATGAAGATGCGTAGTTCGTTTGTGACTGTAGACTGGATGCGTCGTCGCAGAGTAGTAAGAGGTCGTCGAGGTAGATTAGGCAGCGAATGCCTCTCGCTCGAAGATGCGCGGTGACTGGTTTGAGTAGTTTGGTGAAGCACCATGGAGCGGAACTCAGGCCGAATGGAAGGCAGGTGAATTGGAAGACCCGGTGGTACCAAAGAAAGCGGAGGAAACGTCGGCTGGATGTATGTACCGGTACGGAGAGGTAGGCATCCTTGAGGTCGAGTCTGGTGAACCAATCTCCTGGTCGGAGGATGTCCCTGAGTAGATGAATCCCTTCCATTTTGAAATGCCTGTATATCACGAAAGTATTCAACTGACGAAGGTTGATTACTGGGCGAAATTCCCCTGATTTCTTCTTGACTAGGAAGATGGAACTTAGGAAGCCTTTGTCGTGTGGAGCTGGTTGAATAGCTCCTTTGTTAGTAAGGAACGTAGTTCCGAATCGAGGAGGGTGGTTTGAGCTCTTGACATTATCGGGTAATGGGGAAAACCTGTTTGGGTAGGAAGAGAATAAAATTCTATCAAATAACCCCGGACTGTGTTTAGAACCCAGGTATCTGAAGACAGCGTCTTCCACATATCTAGACAATGTAATAACCTGCCCGCATGATAAATCGTAGTAAGATGAAAGGTAGGAAACCTCACCTGTAGGGTATCTGTTGCGTCCACGGGCTCTGCTTCCTCTTCCCCTGTCTGCTCTTTGGGTGTAGAAACCCCTTGACTGGTAGTTGGGGAAGAAGGATGAGGTGGGGGGTCGCTGGCGTTGGCCTGAGGCCCAGAAGCGGCTGACTGTACGACCCCTTGAACGGCCAGCCCTTCCAAAAACCCGAGAGGGTTGTTGGTGGAATACTCTTTTCATGGATGATTGTGCTTTGTTCAAAGTAGTGTATAAGTTTACATGCTTGTGTAACTCTTTGATATAGGGTTCTCCAAATAATAGACCCTTAGCCTTGGGGCCCAATTCTTTGGTGCCCAGATCAGTTAATTTGGCATCCATACGCAGCAGCACTGCTTTTCTACGCTCCGTACATAGGGAAGTATTTGCATTGCCCAGCAGGCAAATGGAGCGTAGTGCCCATTCTCTTATAACCGATGGGTCTAAGGGGCCCTCGTTAGTGAGGGCTTCATCAGCCAATAGTAGAATTCTTGCCAGGGGCCCCAGGACATCCAACATCTTGTCCTGGGTGAGGCGTAGGCTGCGCTCGATGCCCTTTTTAGGGTCACGGCCAGTTCTGGCTAGGTATGTGCAGAGCATTGGATCGAACTCCGGGGTCATGGCAACCTTGTCCGGCAAGGTCGGCCTAGGGCATTCCGCTCTTAGGCGCTTGCGGACCTCTCGGTCTAGTGGTCTCCTGATCCAGGAATGGATATATTGGGAGAGATGAAATGGGAGTGACCATTCCGAAGACCGAGGATATCTGATATGCCGTGGGTCAAATAGGGGTTGACCCAGTGTATCCATAAAGGTTTCGGCGTCTTCCGAAGGGTTCTGTTCGGGTACAGAATCCGCTGTTGTGAGATCTCTATTAAAATCTTGAGGGAAAGGTGCCCCTTTAAAAGAAGCCACAGGCCAGTCTTCTTCATCTTCAGAAGAGTGGTCGGCTTGCCACTCATCTAGGATGGCCAAGGGGTGTAAATCAAAGGAGTCGTCCTCTTCCTCTGACAGAGTAGGTTGCACGGGATGTTTAGTTTTGGTGTCAGTCTGTTTCGGGCGTTTTGCCGGTTCTTTCCCCTTGCGTTTGAGGGGTTCTGGCCCATCCCCTTTCCAATATCTTTTATTGGGTTTGGAAGGGTTCCTTCTTGTGGAATCTGAATCATCCGCCTCTTCCTCAGAAGGCGGGGGCTCAGAAGTTTTTGGGTCTTTAGGCTCAATGGGCAGCACCCGAGCCAGGGCCTTTTCCAGTGAAGCGGCAACAGCCGCATTTATAACAGCTTGTAAGTTTTGGTCTTGGATTGAAGCCTCCATAGCAATAGTGATGATACCTATGGGGCAGAATAGGCCAGCATTAGAATGTATTTGAGGCCGTCCGAAATAACACAAAACTTTATTAAAATGTTTTAAAACAGTGCAAGCTGTAGCTGGGGGTCACCCAGACTTAATAACCTCCGGGAGTAATATTTCAAACCCGTATAGAGGTATAGCGGCACAGACAAAGCGGGCCAATCATGGGCTGTATATCATAACAGCAATCATAAATATATTTAGGGATTTAACCTTACAATAAATCAGTATAAATGTGATGAAAAACTCAGGTTGAATGGTAATGGGGTAATCCCAACAGTAATGAGATGTTGAATATAAAACCGAAATATAAATATTTGGTTCCAAGTAGTACTTTCAATTCACCGCCAGGGGGAGTAGTATAAAATCAAGCCTACTCTGAGGTAATATAATTATTATCTGAAAAATAGTAGTGTAAAATATATATATATCTTTATCCAGGCGTTAGAAATAAAGGAACTGCTGAAGTGCAGTTAAAATGGCCGCCGTGCGGCTATTTGGGCTCCGATCGCGGCTCCAAGAAAATGGCCGCCGCGATCGTGCTCATGCGCACAAGGAGGAGAAGCGGCCGTTTGGATCCCGCATAGGTGTGCGAGATCCAAGATGGCCGCCGTGCGCGCTCGGGGCCGCTGGAGGCGTTCTCCACGGCCCAGAAAGCCCGGGAAAACGGGGCAAAATATGCCGACCGCAACCCGGACTGTTAAAAACGGTATATTTGAAAATTTAAATATAATACATTCGATAGATATACAAAACAGAAATGTAACTGTAAGAATGAGAAAAGAAAAATAAGGTGGTAATAAGAACTAAGTTAAGAAAAACTTAGGGAAAAAATAAGATAGGGTAGGAAACAAACGCCTAGTAATAAAAAACCATATATAAAGTGAAATTATGACAGAAATGGATAAGTAAAAAATAAAGAATAAAGAATAAAGAATAAACCACAGAACCCACAGAAAAGTAGGAGACAGTGGCACTCTGACCTGTACTGGTGTGAAGCAGCAAAGAAAGAGGAAGTGACGTCACAGGGAGGGACTTTTATACCGTGTTAAATTTTTCTGATTGGTTATCCTGTTACTAAGTGAAAAAGTGCTGCTGTGAAGCTTAAGTAAAGAAAGTCTTAAGCAAATACGAAGCCTCCTGTCATGTTATAAAATTCTAGAGTAACTGCATAAATAAATTTTACCGAGCTGTGAAACTGAAAGCAAAGTGGTAAAAGATAAGTAATATTAAAAATGCACAGATTATATTGGTTTACAAAATATAAATTTACTGTATATGACAAAGCAAAATATAAGCTCTTGGTGGTAGAGGTGACATTAATAAAGATGTGAAAGTGTCAGACTTATAAGATACGTATTTATTTAGTAAGTCTGAATAAATATGATATTCCAATGTTATATATAAAAAATATGATTTATAATAAATATCTCTCAAACAGAGTGGTTTATAGGAAAAAAAAAACTTTTTATGGGAATAATCCAATATTCTTTTGACCTACTAGTATTTTTGCTTTGTTAATATGAACACAAATCTAACATGCCATGAGACTAAAAAAGCATACCTACAAGATATAACATTGCATTAAATGTCTTATTTTCTATACCCCACTCTACATACTGACACCTTCCCGATAATTACCTAGATATTAAAGGGCACATTAAACTGATCTGAACTGAAAAAGTAAAATAATAACACAGGATAGCAGCAAAACAAACTATTACATAAATTATTGTGTTGACATCATCTATGTAAATTATAAAGGAAATTAACAGGACCTGCTGGGGTCATGTTTGGTCCTTGAACAGTAACAGCTATTCTATACAAGCACAATCATTAGTAAGGTTACAGAAAATCTGAGGCAAAGGTATCCGAAGAAGGATAAGGTAGGAATCAGAGTGAGGTGCTACATGTGTCAAGGTAAGCAGCAATAGGAAAAGCATTGATTTCAACACGCTGAACACCCTCATGCAAAGTGTGAGGACGTGCAGTGTCATTTCACAGAGTCAAAATTAGTGGAACTTCAGAAAGCGCCTCTAGTGGCAATCTTTTAGACAGCCATTATATGCAGTCTTAACCCATAGTAATAAACATTGCAGTTTCTCTGAAAATGTAATGTTTTACATTGCAATGTTAAGGAGCAGAGGGACACTGCCCCCAGACCATTTCAATGAGATGAAGTGGTCCGGGTGCATATAGTGTCCATTTAATCAGATGTGCTCTTTCTGGTACTAAAGTAATGACATTTTCATTTAGTTTTGCCCTGCAAATCTGAGATTAGACATGAGTTATATTGTGAGTTCTATTATGTACATGTTATGTTAATTATATATTATGTAGTAAAATGTATATGCTCTTGACTTCATCCAATGTTTTTTCTCATCATTCTCTTAATAAAACAGAAAATAGTTGCATTTTTTTTTTATATGTATAAAAATAGAAATTTTATGTATTCATGCATTTACTATGATTCTTGTACACACATCCTAGTTGTTCCAAGATCATTTCGGTGATGGAATAACCTTCCACTGGGAGGCTTAGTTGCAAGCTTAAGATTCCTGGTAAGTAATAGCTTTTTGTGAAAAATAAACTTAGTGGTTTTAGTAAAGGTTTCTCTTTTCTATAATAAAACATATTTTGATCCGTAGGGAATCTCACAATGAGTCTTATTTTCATGTGGTTATTGAAA
Source organism: Pelobates fuscus (assembly GCF_036172605.1). Lineage (NCBI taxonomy): Eukaryota > Metazoa > Chordata > Amphibia > Anura > Pelobatidae > Pelobates > Pelobates fuscus. The sequence continues at coordinate 194,256,745 of NC_086320.1, read as the reverse complement.
ATCACCTGTATTTTCACAATGTCATAGAACACATTTGTTATTTTATAAAAGGAATGTGCACAGAGTAGCTATTTGCAATATGAAATGTTCAGTGTGCCAGAATATTCCCCCCTGTGCATTTGTGAACTGTTTTCCCCTGTACCATAACTTTTATTTATGAAGTAAACACAACAGATTGGTTTAGCAAAATTCTGACAATTTATGTCAGAAATCAACATATTGTACAATTGTCCATTTTAAAAATATACTAATTTCTTCCCACGTCTTAATAAAATATTAGTTCTCCAATGGTTTTATTTTTAATCATGAATAATGTTTGAAGGGTTCATGCACGAAGAACAATGCCGCACGTGTCTCTCTACAACACAAGCTGTTGGATTTCTTTTTATGAGTAACATAGTTTCCTTGAATTACTGTATCTAATGAAACACAGATTCCAGTTTTTACAATCTTGATCTTGCAGTTATATCATCCTTAAGCAACACAATTTAAAGGAACACTAGAGGCACCCAGACCACTACATCTCATTAAAAAAGTCTGGGTGCAGTGTCAATGTCCTCTAAACTCCGCAATGCAGGATTAAGACAATTTCTTGCTGCATTTTCATGGAGTTCAATGCTTTGCATGAGGATTTCCAGTGTCTTCAATATCCCCATAAGAAAGCATTGATTCAGTGCCCACACAAATACTTTTTTTTTTTTTATAAACAATAGTTTTTTTTGTTGTAACTTCTGTAGTGCATACATGAATTGGATGCTTGGTAGAGGACAGATGTCAGAAAGGGTTAATGTAAATTATATAGGGATGTGATAGAGGTCAGATGGTTTACAACATGCATTACTCTTTTGATCAATCAAGGCTCTGCCATGTGTGAAATGTTACACTTGAGCTGCCTATTAATCTAGTTTCAATGTAAACCAATTGACTTCCACGATATGGCCTGTAACTCTTAGATAGTGGATTTCCTTGATATGGTAATTAGCATATCAAAGGACCCTTGTGTACCATGTCATATCAGTGTCATACCCAAAAGAAACATAAATAATAAACCTCAGATTAATAATTAACCCTTATTTTTGTTATATTTAGAATGGGACAAGCCCAGCCTCCCTGTTCTTAGCTTGACTGAGAGAGCTGGAGTGGAACCTCATACCTGGTGTCCGGTGGGGTTCTGCAGGGCTCTCTCTCACTGACTGCCCAGCTCCCTACAGCTCTGTACTGTTGCTGGGGCAGGGATGCCCCCATGTCCTGAATCCAGCAGGGGTACATGAGGGAGCTGGTAAATCATTGTGGAGAGCTCCAGGCAGCTGTCTCAGTGAACTGCACCACAAGAATACAGAGCAGAGTCTCCTAGCAGGCACTTGTGGAAGGGGGTGCACTGTTCACCCTACCGCTGTCTGTTACTCAAGGTGGAACACCTCCCAACCCTCTAGAACACCACTGATCTGGCTGTTATATCTTATTAAACTGCTTTTTGTTTGCTGTTCAAAAATGGACTAAATATTTAGCGGTGCTGCTTCCTTTTTGCCTCTTGATCTTTCACTGGAATTTAAAACCACGTTGGTCTCTGGTTTCCTAGCTCTGGACTAAACTTTTTTTAAGCCCCTCTAGTCATTTTGTACTGAACAAAGATATCATATATCTTTATTTAGCTGTCTCCTTAATATTGTTATACATTACAAACCCACAGGATACTTGTTCTGTCTGCAATAGGAAAAATGAAACTTCGGATAAAAATGTTTAAAATGTTTTAGAGAAAGAACATTTTAGAACATTGTGACAAAACAATTATTCAATGATGTCTCAATGTTTAAAAATGTATTCTGAATATCACATAAAGTTTTGAAAATGGGCAAGGTTAGATTCAAGCTTTATGCAAAGAGTACTTCCAATAGGGACATATGTGCATAAAATTTACATAAATTGCTTTAGTAGTGTCTTGCACACACTCAAAGTACACCCCATTCCAAATTTTTATGCAAATTATATTTTTCTCATTTACCTAAATAAGTGATGTAAATAACAGTCAGCATAATTCTCATGTTATCAACTATTAAGAGTACAATTCAAATTGTATTGAACAAACCTCCTAATGATAACAGTATTTGTTTTTAAACATAAAAAACTTACAATGCACTGTTCCAAATTATTACGCACAGTAAGTTTCGAAACACTTTACAGCTTGTAAAGAACTGAAAATTGTCATTTGTTGTGTTTGCAGCATATTTACTGAAATCAAAAGCTATTTCAATCAAACTTATAACAACATTTTAACTTTTTAAACATTTTAACAGGTCACTGTACATTTTAACATAGGACCCCTTATTTGATAGCAGCTACACAAGTCTTGCATCCATTGAACTTGTGAGTTTTTGGACAGTTCTGGCTTGAATTTGTTTGCAAGAGGTCAGAATAGCCTCCCAGAGCTGCTGTTTGGATGTAAACTGCCTCCCACCCTCATAGATCTTTTGATTGAGGATGCTCCAAAAGTTCTAATAGGATTGAGGTCAGGGGAGGATGGAGGCCACACCATGACTTTCTCTCCTTTTATCCCCATAGCAGCATTTGATGCAGAGGTATTCTTTGCAGCATGAGATGGTGCATTGTCATGCATGAAGATGATTTTATTACTGAAAGCATAGTTCTTCCTTCTGTACCAGGGAAGAAAGTGGTCAGTCAGAAACTCCACATACTTTGCAGAGGTCATCTTTACACCTTCGGGGACCATAAAGGAGCCGACCAGCTCTCTTCCCATGATTCCGGCGCAAAACATGACTCCACCACCGCATTGCTGATGTCGCAGCCTTGTTGGAACAGGGTGGCCGTCCACCAACCATCCACCACTCCATCCATCTGGACCATCCAGGGTTGCATGGCACTCATCAGTAAACAAAACTGTTTGAAAATAAGTCTTTATGTATTTTTCTGCCCAATGCAGCTGTTTCTACTTGTGAGCATTGGTTAGTGGTGGCCGAATAGAAGGTTTATGCACAGTTGCAAGACTCTGGAGGGCTCTACACCTTGATGTCCGTGGGACTCCAGAGGCACCAGCAGCTTCAAATATCTGTTTGCTGCTATGTAATGGTATTTTAGCAACTGCTCTCTTGATCCGATGCATGGATCTGGCAGAAATTGTCCTCAATGTGCCTTTATCTGCACAAACCCATTTGTGCTCTGAATCAGCCACAAATCTCTTAATAGTGCGATGATCACGCTTTCAAGTTTTCATGAAATATCTATTGTTTTCATACCTTGTCCAAGGCATTGAACTATTTCACTCTTTTTGGCAGCAGAGAGATCCTTTTTCTTCCCCATATTACATGAAAATGGTGCTCTGCTTAATAATGTGCTTAGTAGTTTTTCCTTCAATTGGGCTCACCTGGCAATCTAATCATCACAATTGTCCGAGATTGTTTTCAGTGATCAAAAGAGCCCTGAGACACAATGCCATCCATGAGTTAAACTAAAAAACAAAATATTTAATCTTTGTGACACTCAAATAGAATTTGCATAATAATTTGGAACAGGGTGTATATCTGTAGCAGACATGTAACTCAAATCTAAGTATTCCACAGTGCTTAGGATATTATTCTTCAAGTGTTCCCATACTTAAAAAGAGAAACCTTTTAACACATTACTTATTCCTTGTTGATGCCAGTTTAGCAAACACACTGTAATAATTTAATGTCCATATTCATAGTTGTATGACATTTTGTTTAAAAACTGTTTTATCATGATGTCATAATTAAGCGGGCTAAAAAAGGCAAAACCTGAATCTAAGTATTTAGCTGTCATCGCTCTGAATGAGCGATCAACCTTGTATGGTGGGATTAGAAATTACACTGCGAAGTAAAAACGCTGTAGACCCGTTCTTCTTTCGGGTCTTCGTTTCCCTGCTTGGCTGGGCCGTGTTTGCCCACCATGCTTCTCGTGCTACATTATTTTCCTACACCCCCCCTCCACGTTTCGTTCCATGTTCCTCAGGTACATCCTCTCTCTCTCACTCGCTACCCTCCCCTTTTAGTTAGCTGTGGCTGGCTGTCAGGGTCCTAGGTGTCCATTAGTTTTAATTCCTCTGGCTTCTTTGCCCTAGGTTAGTGGTCCCGCGAGACCAATACCCATCCTCATACTCGGAGGTACTACGCCCCTCGGGCCAGATCATAGTTAGTCGCCTTGCATTATGGCATAGAGAGGGCCTCACCTGTCACTCCCATTCTATCTTATGTTTAACTGTTACAGAGAGGCCGCCACCCCGCCACAACATTCAGTGGCCATCTTATCCCCTCGCGCCAACACATAGATAGAGACTCTCCTGCCGCTTGGCATCTAGCAGGGCCTCACCTGTCACCAAACCTAGTTTAAATTGTTTCGCCTTTAGGCATTAGCTAGTATGCCAACACACATTGGGTCAAATATGCACTATTTATTTGTTTCTTTTCTAGCATGTCTCCGCTACCAGGCGGTGGCGTAGTACTTTTCCACCCAGCTCTCCGCCTAGGTCTGGTACTCCATCGCGCTGTGGCGATTCAGCTACCCCTACATCCTTTTAGATCCTGGTCTCTTCCTCACATCACTGCAGTTCTCAGAAGTCGACTTATTCCCTCCCCGGCAGACTTTAGGACAGCTGAACTCTCCAAGTCACTGTATGCCTCCACGGATAACGTTGTTGATGGAGGGAACCCGAGTCGCTCTTCTCTGATGTTCGCCCCCTGTTGTCTTTGCTACTGTCGTGTATGGGGCAGTTTGGCTAGTGGTCTGGGTATTTGGTTATGGCCATTCTGGCTAAGTCCTGGACGGACTTCCTGCTCCTTTTCATACAGTCCCTCCTGTGGCTCCACATAGATCCGCCTACGGATTCTCCCACAGCCGCCGCCACCCCTGCGTTTTCAGAGTCTGCTCGCAGACTACCCACCTTGTTAGCTTGTGGTCATCATCTTACACGTCTGGCTTTTTCTACTGACACTCACGGTACATGTGTTAGGGCCTTCTCCTTTAGAGGCTCCTTTTTGTATGTTACAGTCTCTTTTGCTATGTCATCTGTGATTGGCTTTCGCTTCTTTTGCCACTTCTAACTTGCATTATCCCATAATACCTATCTGGTATACAACTTTACATGTTGCACAGGTTTCCAATCAAATGCAGCTTCATGGCCTCATACCAGATTATAACCATACTTCAAGCATTCAGGTAAGCAGACAAATTCAAAACTTACAGATTTCCTACCAGCATCCAATTATTTCAATAAAGTGAAAAAGTATGGGTTCTGTGTTTAAAGGCGCTTAGAAGAGATAAATGATGTACAATATAGTGATAGCGGCTAACACACCAAAAGTAGGAACTCTTACACCTACTAACAATGAATGGTATACAAAGAAAGCATTATTGTGCAATAACATGCAAAAATAGTGCAAAGGTGGAGCGCTTAAAAATAAAATTAAAACACTTACTCCTGTAGAATTCAGGAGATAATATAAATAATGTTGAGGCCCTTTTGGGTATTCGAAGAATGCAGAGAGACCTCGAAATGGAGACAAAAAACAGAGAGAACAGGGAAGCAACGCTGACCCTGGTGTAGAAATCCTTGGTAAGGTGGATAATAAGGTATAAATAACAATTGGCTTCTCACCTTATTAGGAGCCTATAACTGGGCTCCAAGTGTGCAGGTATACTGTCAATTATAGGGTGGCAGTTCCCTTCTTTGTAGCAGCATAAGTATATCACTAGTCCACTTGGTAAAATAAATTAACATTTATTGTAAATCATACTCAAGTGCCAGTGCTGTGTCCAAGACGCGTTTCGCCGATGTGTTTCGGCTTTTTCAATTGGTATACATAGTGCTGCTGGGTACAAGTTTAAATATCCTTAACTAGGAGCTCATTGGAGAATAGCGTCCGTGATACATCCAATCACGGCGCTCGTACTAGTGGGAGTTTGCAGCCACAGCTGCTGGTTATTTCTTCCGATATCATGGCGTCATCACGCACGACGTCTCATGCGTGTGACGTCATATGCGGAAGTGAATCAGGGGCGTGTATGCGTCCGGTATTACATCAAATGGAGGAGTGTTGTATTTACTCGGAATGTCCCTTCCAGCCTCCAGTGATGATGCAAACGCTTCATTTCGGCCATGTTTCTTGATGGCAAATACGATCAGTGTCCAGCAAGAGTACATTATATGTCCAATATCACGGAATATTCATATATCCAAAAAGCATAGTGGTGATAGAGGGAGACAATAGAAAATACAGTATCAGAGAGAATAAATATAAATATAAATATATACTGAATAACTGATAAATACATAAAAATGCAAATCCCATGGTAAACAGAATGACTAAAAGATGGAGACATAAAAATGGGGCATACTAAAAATATAAAATTTATATATATATAAAAGGTATTTATCAAAAATATATACATATGCAAAAAGTATAAATACTATAAAATACTTTGAATACCCAAAAGGACCTCAACATTATTTATATTATCTCCTGAATTTTACAGGAGTAAGTGTTTTAATTTTATTTTTAAGCGCTCCACCTTTGCACTATTTTTGCATGTTATTGCACAATTATTTCAATCACTATCAGACCTTTTAGATGCCTGTCCTTACGAACCATGTGCCAACCTAGTAATTAAAGCCACTATATACCTGGTTTTACGGTTTCCTTAAGCCCTGAATGTTTACTACAACTACCACGTCGAACCTGCAGTATTGTCCCAGGAAGTCTCACCTATCCAACAAGAAGGATATTATCTACTTTCTCTACCCCACACTTTGACTACCCAAGATTGTCAGCAAGTTAATATACCTTACTTCCCCTTGCATAATAAAGAGGCCGGTTAAAGTTCCGGACACCTATTTACTCTCTCTTAGTAACCAAGCCTCACAACCACAGATAGCACTATATGGGCCAGTCCTCACAACAACATTGATTACATGCTATACTTTTAGATCATTGATTATGAGGCTAGGTTCAATCCGTCCAACTATTCTGGTCACCCCTTTAGCATAGGGTGACATCCACGGCTTCAAACTAGATCATGTTGGTCCGGCACACCTCAACCGACTTCTCTCTTCCTATACTATGCTACTCTTTAATATTTAAAATAATAAGCAAATTAAATGAATGAATTAAATAATCATAATAACAAATTATATATAAATATGTAATTTAATTCTAAAAGTATTTTGATATTATTTTTATATATATATATATATATATATATATATATATATATATTCTATCGATCTTTATCTAGTGTTCAAGTAGAGAAAAAATATATATATATATATATATTTGTGTAAGGGGCAAATAGCCGTATATGGAGTAAGGATCCAGCATAAGCGTAGGATAGTATAAAGGGAGCAAGTCGGTTGTGGTGTGCCGAGACCGACGATACGGTAGGCCTGTAAATAAAGAGGGCCCACCAAGGAGTTAGAAAGTAAAGTAAATGGAAAGAAAAGAGAAAGTGTTGAAATGAGGAGTGGGTGGGAGGGTCATTCTGATGCTGACCTCAAGGGATATGAGTCAGGTAAGGGGTGTCCCTTATATAGGGGAGTGAATTAATTTAAGCCCCTCCCACAAATACAGGCCAAACGGCCTTAATACTTGTGTAAGGGGCAAATAGCCGTATATGGAGTAAGGATCCAGCATAAGCGTAGGATAGTATAAAGGGAGCAAGTCGGTTGTGGTGTGCCGAGACCGACGATACGGTAGGCCTGTAAATAAAGAGGGCAAAAATGAATAATCAAAGATTTAATACAGTCAACAAATATATACAAATTAACCAGACATTTCCCTAAATGCATTACAGTATTTAATTCCTGGAAGAATTTTGAAGGTAGGAATCTAGGACCGAAAGTGGACACCATTTGTTGTGGGTAGGATAGTATGTTATCTCTACTGTTGGTCCGTGTTGACTCGTTTCGGAATGTGGTAGAGCCAATAGGTAATGATATATGTGTTTACGTACGTGGGATCGTTGAAGACAATGATCTGTCTGAGTGGTGGTGATGGTAGTGGATTCTCTGGCCCGAGAAAGGCATAAAAGGCAATGTGCATGGCTGGTAATGGCCGACTTGGTAGTATAATTGAATGGTTGTAGATCTAATAGGTCCGATAAGGATGAAAAGTTGGATGGCTATTGGTAATCTCTGAGAGTATCGTGGGGGAATGGATTCCTGAAAACCTCTGAGTATATTCTTGTCTGGTATGATAGCATGAAGTTATGGTAGTTTTGGCCATAGGTTATCCTGTGTTGTTGAATGCCTGTAAAATATATAATTAATGGTGTGTGAGATAGTTAAGGGGGCAAAAAGAAGCAAAACCTAGGAGAAATGTTATGACACAGGTTGAGCTATGTTGTGTTCCGATGAGATTCTTTAAGCCAGGTAAAAAGCTGTGTTATGTGTTCTACAAGTATGGGATGAAAGTGCTAGATGGGATAGTGCATGCTATGCTGCATGAGTATGTCTAATCCATGATTTTGTTTCTGGAACAAAAGAGTGGCCGTGACTGTATGGGCGGCTGTAGGAAGCGTATGATGAACATGCCTGGAATATAAATGAGACAATTGTCGGCAGGGATGTATACCCCTGTCTGGTACATGAAAGTGAAATGTGATAAGTGGCCAACCAAGTGAGTTCCCCAGAAATATCATGACCTTATGGATGAGTAGTGGCGTTTGTTGATGATATGACATGTGCCTAGTTGTCTGAGTGACAACGGATTGATGACCCTGACCATGATGTACCCCATGCCACAGCAGATGCTACAATGGGGTAGATCTCCCAAAGGGGCTGAGGTGGTGGAAAATTTCCAAACCTGGATGCCATGGCCAACAGCTCCAAAGCAATTGTTCCCGGTAAATCGCTGCCAAACCCGTGGTAGACGCCGCATCTGACCATCTGGTTGGAGAAGTGTCAGACAATCCTGGAAGGAACATGCTTTTACCATGCCAAGTGGTTAAGAAATCCCCCCCCCCCTATGTGCAGGTCTGCTGTTGCTGAGGTGTCTAGGGACATCCTCTGATCGTCATGTTGGAAGTGTGGAAAAAAGGGGACAGTACTCTGGATGTGAAAGCGTGGTCTTGTGGTATGATTGGCATGGCAAAATTAAGGAACCTGGTAGGGATTGTAGTTCCTTGCAGTTGTAAGTACTAAGCAGGAGGTAGTGATTGATATATTTGAGAATGTTCCCTATTTGTCTTGTGGTAACTTGCGTGTATGGATGCCGACTCAAGTCATATGCCCAGTAATGTGATGATAGTGTCTGAGCCTTCTGTTTCTTATGGGGTACTGGGACGCCCAAGTGGTCAACCAGACTAAGCTGCCGTGAGGCTTCTAGTGAAAAATATGTTATCTTTGATCAACAAGAAGTCTTCTAGATAGTGTATGACTAAGGCCTATGGATATGTTATCATAACCAGCACAGAGTATCTGCAAATATCGATAGTAGGCTAATCTGTAGCTCGAAAGTTGAGCAGGGAAAGGATTACCCAATTTATGCCATGTAAGTGCCAGTGTGTAGGGTAGATGGTAGCCGTTTACTGCGTTGATGATATTGGTCTTACTTAACCAAGCTTCAACCCATGCTTGAGTGATAGCTGTAAAGGTAGATCAATGGTGTTGTATAGTAAGAAAACTCCTCGGAGGGTATGAGGGAGTTGAGACTTGGGGTAGCGGAGGTGTGTGGTGCCAATAAGTCTATGGTTAGTTTTTGTTTAAGGGAAGATTCCTTGTGACAATACCAATGTGTTTGTGTTTGGTGCCATGCTGTAAATGGTGGAGATTGGAAGAACCCTCTGCAAATAAATCTTGGCTATGAGTGTGTTTACAGCCAATGGTTTTGTTGTGCTGACTGCAAGTGAGGGCATGCTATATTCCTGGAAGGTGTGTTTATGATACCTGTATGGGAGCCCTTTGAAGCTCCAGAGCTTTAGTAAATCTACTACAAGTCTGGAAGGGTGATGAGTCAGTAGTGTTGAAAATGCATTAGTGTGTACAGATGGTGAGTACGTTATTTGTAAGTTGTATTGGGACACATGGTTTGTCATGTGACCTGAACCATTTGAACATATATGCAACAGTCTATATGCAATGCAACTACTCATATCAATGTTCTCTGGTAGTTCAGAGGTGCTGGTACCTGGAGCCTGAGAGTGCTCGTCCATTTGTTTGGGACAAACTCCCTTCTGTATGGGTACCTGCACAAATAAACATCTCTACATATTCCAAATGCCAACCCAACCAAGGGATGGTCAGTTCCCGATTTACCTGGAATCCCTGGATCTGACCATCACCGATACATCATCATACATATATATATGCCTTGCTTCCCCAATGTGCTGGGATCATACGTGCAGGGTTAACGTCTTGTGTGTCATAAGAATTGATTGTACCAGGTAACCGAGTTTTGGTTGGTGCTGGTTGTAGAGTAGCGTGAGGCCCAGCCTTGTGAGGGCTGTGGTGACTCGAGATTGCCAGTCTATCATAATTTTTTTTTTTTTTGGCTCATGAGTTTATGAGTGAGGCTAGCATAGCCTGGGTGTAACCGGAGTTGATGTAGCTGGGCCTTCCCCTGCCTCCTTGTTGTCCGTTGATGTATGGAGGAGTTTGAATAACTCTGCTTTCCTTGCTGTAGCAGGGTAGGGGATTTGTCACCTCCTTAGGTCGGTGGTAATGTGTGGGATCGTCCAGGATCTGATTGCTGCTGGACTAGCAACATCTCCTCTGCTTGAAGGTGTATCATTTCTAGCCGGGGTGCTAGGAAGAGGTGATTCTTCACCATCTTTTGGAGAAATACTTAAATAACAATAAAGATTGCAATTATTATTTGTACCCAGGGTTCTTGTACTGGCTTGCTAGCTAAGCCGTAAGGCGAAACGATTAGGCTTGGTGTTTTTTTTTTTTTGGGTGACTGGTGAGGCCCTGCTAGTTGCCAAGTGGCTTGAGAGGCTCTATCTATGCTTGGCGCGAGGGGATTTTGTGTGGCCACTGAATGTTGTGGCAGGATGTTGGCCTCTCGGTGACAGTAACCAGAAAATAGAAAGGGGAGTGACAGGTGAGGCCCTCTCTATGATACAATGCGAGGCAGCTAGCTCATGAGTGGCCCGAGGGGTGTATGCCTCCGAGTGTGAGGCGGGGTGTTGGCCTCGCGGGACCACTAACCGAAGCATAATGCAGAGAAAAAAGGGGGTAATACCTATTGGGCCCTAGAACCCTAACTGCCAGTACACTATTACTATTCCAGGGAAGGTAAGAGATGAATAATTACGTGAGCAGGTGTATGTACCTGGTAGTATGGTATTGAACCTGACAATCCGTATAGGTTTTTAGTAGTGGAAAAAACAATGGATCTACAATACAATAATAACAGGAACAAACATAGCGTAATACTGTAACTTATTTGAAAGAGTGGAAGTATATATGATAATTCACACTCACAAACCAAAATTGATTGTAGGCATATCTCATAAAATGATGAGTGTCTCAGGTTAAGTGGGTCATCATATGGTACATGGAAGGGAATAGAAAAACAAAATAGTGCAGAGTATCTTGGTAAAAAGTTATACTTTAATGATAAGGCACACTTACAATGTTGCAGTGGCAAGTAGGCATATAAAATCAGCTGGTCTCAGGATCACAGGGTCTTGCAGGATCAACTTAAGCCAGTCGAAATGATAAAAACAAAATAAAATAAAACAGCCTAATATAGACAGTGAAAACTCTGACACTATAAGTTAGCCCTACGCGTTTCGTTCAAACGTCCTTGAACTTCCTCAGGGGCAAAAACGTCCTTCTGTGTGCAGATACAATCTTCCATATGATGCCGATTGCCCTTTTCAATCCGTCCGGTTTGGCGCGCTCGGGAAAACATCCAATCGCTCGCTCGCTTCCGGGTTCGTCTGTCCATAGTACTTCCGGGTGCGAGCCGATGACGCAACCGGATATGCGTCTCACCTCTCTCTTCCGGATTTTCGTGCGTTCCACCTGATATGCGTTCCACCGCTCGGGCGGAAACATAGTCACAAATAGAGAGGTCATTTAATGTCTAAACCTGATAACAATAATTATTACTCATAGATATTCTCTAGGGGATAGAGCCCTTGCAATTATTACTAACCCTTTAGAGTATGTATATCTGACTGATGGCCATAATACATAGTAAAACACTCCACAGAATAAATCTCTCATAGTTATTAATAGGAATACATAATGTAATCAACAGATAACATGAAGATATATATCCTTCAAGACTTATATAGCACATAATCAAGACTCATATTGATCATAAAATTAGAAAAGGTGCAAAAAAAGTACAAAAAAGTAGGTGTAAAAAATGTAAAAAAGGAAAAAGAAGAATTATGGTGAGGTATCAATTAAAGGAAACAGACCAAATCAAAATCAACATTGAGTCCCCTAGGTTGCATGGTTTGTAGGGTATGTATCCAGTACCCCTCCCTTTTTCTTAGTAATAGCATCTTATCGCCCCCTCTCTCATCAAGGGTTACTTGTTCTATAATGATGCATTTAAATGTGTTGAAATTAAATACTGGGCATTTATTACAGTGTACTGGCACTGAGTGGGTCAACAAATGATTTTTAATATTGCGTCTGTGTTCTTGAAACCTCACCTTTGCTTTTCTTCCTGTTCTTCCCACATATTGCATACCACACCCACACGTGAGTAGGTACACAACATGTGTCGAGAAACAGGATAAATTGCCTTTGATTTTAAATTTCTTTTTATTAACCGTACTCTCAAAACTCGTGGTACTGTTGAGTTTATAATTACAACTGACACAGTTGCCACAAGTGTGATAGCCCTCCTTACATTTTGTCTTGTTCTTTCTAGATCTAAAGGTACTTGGTGCCAAAATTTGCTTTAAATTGACCCCTCTTCTAAAAATAACTCTAGGGAGATGGGGAATCTGTCGGTTAAGATATTCATCCTCCATCAGGAGCCCCCAGTGTCTTTTAATGATCCTTTGGATATCATAGGCCTTGGAGCTATATTGCGTATTAAAGGAAAAATCGAATTTGGAATTCCTAAGGGCATCCTTTCTTTTATCCACAAGAAGATCATTGCGGGCAATTTCTCCCACTTTATTGATTTCTATATCCAGATAGTCTGAGTCATATCCCTTTTCTACAAAACGACTTTTTAAAACCTCAGCTTGGGTGAAAAATGTATCTAGGTCGCTACAATTTCTCCGCATCCTAATGAACTGGCTTTTGGGAACCCCCTTTAGCCAGTTAGGATGATGTCCACTGTTGATATCAATGAAACTATTGATATCAGTATCTTTGAAGAATGTCTTGGTTTTAATAATTCCATTTTCAATATAAATGGATAGATCTAAAAAATCTATATTGGAAGTACCTATCTTCGGAGTAAAGGCCAAAGATAAGGGATTCCTGTTGACATATGAGAAAAAGTCTCTTAGTTCTTCCAGAGGACCACGCCAGATGACGAGGACGTCATCTATGTAACGCCTCCAGAGCACCAAGTTTGCACCAAACGGGTTATTGGACCAGATGGATGTCTGTTCCCAATGGTCCATAAACACGTTGGCATAGCTTGGTGCAAACTTGGTGCCCATTGCAGTGCCCTTTATTTGTAAAAAGAATTCCTCATTGAAATTAAAAAAATTGTGAGTTAGAATAAAGCGTATTGCCTCTTCTAGAAAAGAACAAAAAGATGGTTCGAGATCGGGGTCCCTCTCTAAATTTCTTCTGACTGCTTCTATACCGAGATCGTGATCGATCACGGTATACAAAGATGTCACGTCCAAAGTGGCCCATACATAGCTCTCATTCCATTCAATCGATTCCAATTCTTGGATGAGATGTTTTGTATCTTTGATGTATGACAAGGCCCCCTGAGCATACTTCTGTAGATGGAAATCTATGAACTCAGAGAGCCTAGATGTTAAGGAATCGATCCCACTGATAATGGGTCTTCCTGGGGGTCTTGCTTTACACTTATGGACCTTTGGGAGAAAATAAAAGGTAGGGACTCTCGGAAACTCTGAATAGACAAAGGAGTAAACAGCTTCATCCAAAATGCCAAATGTTTTGGCGTTATTAAGAAAAGCTTTCAATTCTTGGTTAAACTCCAAGTTGGGATTGTATGACAGCTTTTTATAGGTGAGGTGGTCATCTAGTAGTCTATATGCCTCTGTGATATAATATTCAGTAGACATGACGACCACCCCACCTCCCTTGTCTGCACTTTTAATAGTCAATTCTTTTCTATCCTTGAGTCTAGTTAGAATATTGTTCTCTGAATCCGTCAGGTTCTTACGTTTATTGTCTTTACGTAGATTATTTCCCATTTTTTCAAAATCTCTCACAATCATTTTGTTGAAGGCTTCGATTTGACTGCCTTTTTCATTGGGACAAAATTTTGATCTCGGTTTAAACCTCTGTAGTGGTCTTGTTATGTCAACTGCTTCATTTGTCTGACCTTCAATACTCTTTTTAATAAAAAATCTCTTAATGGACATCTTCCTCACAAATTTCTGCGTGTCAATAAAGAGTTGGAAGAGGTTGGGAGGTTCCTCTGGGACAAATTTTAAACCCTTACTTAGGAGATTGATCTCCTGAGATGTTAAGGAAAAACCAGAAATGTTAAACACACCCAAACTTTCTTCTTGTGAGCTAGTAAGCACTAGACTCCCATTGTTTCCCCACTTGTTCTCCTTCTTTTCCCTGGGGTATTTTTTTCCCTTAGGGGTATGAAACGATTTGTTAGAGGCAATTCTTGGGATCTGGGGGTGAAAAACTCCGTTATCGTCTTTCTTCGGTCTCGCCCCTTCTCTAAAAAATCCCTATTAACATGATTGTCTGACACCTGTGCAGAGGCAGTGGGTCTTTCTACAGAAAGATGACTAAATTCTGTTTAGTAGTAACTATAACCTGAATAGATAAAACCGTATGGCATAAGGAAATGTGTTTTTTTTTTTTTTTTTTTTTTTTACCAAGCTTATCTTAATACGTACAGTATATGTGAAAAGTAAAGTGCCGTGATGTGTAAATATTAAACATTGTAGCCATAATGGTTAAATATGTATCAATCTTAACCCATTAAGTGCCGTATGTACAAGTGAAAATGTGGTCTGTCCCCACCTTGTAAGTTGTATGTACCCTTGCTAGGGGGAAGTCTGTTGTGTGAGCAGCGTGCTGTGAAAAATGTATGTGAATATTACCAGTTACGTATATACAGATGCGTCTGCTACTGTGTAATAATATATGTATTTATACCAGATGTTGATATGGTGCTTACTATGTGAATTGTTGTATGTCTTATTGAATGGTAGGAGTCAGTGAACATGGTGTTACAAAATGCAAGTGCACTGGAGATCTGCCGAGTGCCCTATAGGTGGCAGTGTAGTAGGATACTGATTGGTATGTGAAATGTTGTTTGTCTGTTGACCTATAGGTGTCAGTGTTTTGGTGTTTGTAAAACCCCATGAAAATTGTCAACGTACTTGACAGACCTGTAGGTGGCAGTGTTGATAGAACCACTGTTGGTCTTGATGTGAAATGTAAATTAAACCTGAAGTTGAGCCCGTGCTGGAGTTTAATTTATGATTTATGGTTATGTTTAAAACAATCTTATGTGTAATTTATATTGGCTGGTAAATTGTATATGACATGTGAAGACAGTTTTGCTGTTGACCAGTAGGGGTCAGAAATGCTGATTGTATGTTAAAATACCCTTTAACCCCTTAAGGACCAAACTTCTGGAATAAAAGGGGATCATTACATGTCACACATGTCATGTCCTTAAGGGGTTAATCCTACCGTTTGACAGATAGGAGTCAGTATAAAAGCGAAAATGCTGTAGTTAGTTTGTTTGCTTATGAAGTGAAATAAAGTCTGAGAAGCCTGTAGTATACCGATTGACCGGTAGGGGTCAGCATGTAGGCGAAAATGCCATGGTTAGTTGGTTTGTACATGAAATGCAATAATGTCTGAGAAGCCTGTAGTACACTGAATGACCGGTAGGGGTCAGTGTGTAGGTGCAAATGCAGTGGTTCTTTGGTTTGTACATGAAATGCAATAATGTCTGAGAAGCCTGTAGTACACCGAATGACTGATAGGGTTCAGTGTGTAGGTGAAAAATGCAGTGGTGTGTTAGTTTGTACATGGAAACACCAAATGACTGATAGGGGTCAGCATGTAGGCGAAAATGCCATGGTTAGTTGGTTTGTACATGAAATGCAATAATGTCTGAGAAGCCTGTAGTACACCGAATAACCGGTAGGGGTCAGTGTGTAGGCGCAAATGCAGTGGTTCGTTGATTTGTACATGAAATGCGATAATATCTAAGGAGCCTGTAGTACACCAAAAGACCAGTAGGGGTCAGTGTGTAGGCGAAAATGCAGTTAGTTGATTTGTACATGAAATGCGATAATATCTAAGAAGCCTGTAGTACACCAAATGACCAGTAGGGGTCAGTGTGTAGGCGCAAATGCAGTGGTTCGTTGATTTGTACATGAAATGCGATAATGTCTAAGAAGCCTGTAGTATACCAAAAACCGGTAGGGGTCAGTGTGTAGGTGAAAATGCAGTGGTTTATTGGTTTGTACATGAAAATGCAAAAAACTTCTAAGACGCCTGTTGTACACCAAATGACCGATAGGGGTCAGTGTGTAGGTTAAAAATGCGGTGGTTGGTTGGTTTTTACATGAAATGCAATAATGTCTGAGAAGCCTGTAGTACACTGAATGACCGGTAGGGGTCAGTGTGTAGGCGAAAATGCAGTGGTTCGTTGGTTTGTACATGAAATGCAATAATGTCTAAGAAGCCTGTAGTACACCCAAAGACCAGTAGGGTGTTTAAACGAATGATATGCATGAACTTGCAATGGTTTTAGAACAGACTTAGACAAAATGCAGCCGTAAAGTGAGGACCTGACCCGTGCATGGTGCCGTGGGACTGATGCCTGGCGTAACGGGTAGGTCGACTTACGGTTTGTGAGTCACTTGGACACCATCCACGGTGATGGATTGAAGAAAGAAGGTGGTAGGCCGAAAAAGCCTGTGGCTGGATCCTGTGGCTGGATTCCTGACACAGCTCTGCTTAGAAAACCTCATGGAGTAATCAGGTAAAATGGTGTCTGGATGACCCGGAAGTGGAAATCATTCTGATGCTGACCTCAAGGGATATGAGTCAGGTAAGGGGTGTCCCTTATATAGGGGAGTGAATTAATTTAAG
The DNA here is from genome assembly GCF_036172605.1 of Pelobates fuscus. Taxonomy (NCBI): domain Eukaryota; kingdom Metazoa; phylum Chordata; class Amphibia; order Anura; family Pelobatidae; genus Pelobates; species Pelobates fuscus. The sequence continues at coordinate 194,239,515 of NC_086320.1, read as the reverse complement.
CCCCTCCCACAAATACAGGCCAAACGGCCTTAATACATATATATATATATATATATAAACAAAGTCAGGAGGGCTGCACTTACCTAAACATGCATATATTATAGGGTGCTACTGGGACCAAAATACAAATATATATATATAATTTAAAATAATTAAAACATATATATATATATATATATATATATATATATATATATATATTACATAAATAATTACATAAATATACGTACATATAGAATTTAAATGTATATATATTTAAATTCTATATGTATATTTATGTTTTCTTGCCTGACAACCCAGGCAGCAAGTCCAGATAATTTAATTTTCAAGCCCTATATTTAACCCTGTAACTTTCCAAAACCCCATAAAACCTGTACATGGGGGTGTACTGTTGTGCTTGTGAGATCGCTGAATACAAATATGTGTAATTTATTGCAGTAAAATATAACAATATTATTACATCCTCAGTTAAAATGCCATGCAGAACTTTGAAAAATAATCTTTCTTAATTTTTCATTTTTTTTAAAATGTTTTATTCATATTAAATAAGATGTTATATTGAAATATTTGATACTAAATGAAAGCCCTGTTTCTCCTGAACAAAATTATATTTAATAAGTGTGGGTGCATTCAATATGAAAGGTTTTGTTTACGTTTTGTTTTTATCACAACATGTAAAACTGCCTCCATCCTTAAGGGGTTAATATATTTTACTTTAATATGCTTCTAAAATTAAATGTTGTGCACCTGTTTAAGGCCTCATGTGCGATTGTTGTTTTCTGGGGTCTGTGGCATCCGACAACAACAATGCCTTTATATCAAGCACTTCAAACTAAATTACTATGAACCCAACAGCTTTGTCGATCTGCATCTTCTGTGATTATGTTTACCTGACAAAAACTAGAGTATGATACTTGACATAAATAGGCTCCAAACATTAACAATTTGTAAATAAGCAGGTTGCTTTTAATGCAAGAACTATGCAGACCCAGGCACAGACCATTCAAGTGCTGCAAGATCAGGTAGCTGAACTGCATAATGAAGTTCGATCAATGCATAGTGAGCTTACCAGCTACAGGGAACATGATGTTGCGGCTGCTGCTGCTACTACTGTTACACCTGCACAAGATGCCCGCTTGCCTCTACCAGAAAAATTTGGAGGAGACCGCAAAAAATTTAGGGGTTTCCTAAATCAATGCCGTTTGCATTTCATGATGTTACCTAACCGTTTTCCATCTGAAAGAGAGAATGTGGGATTTATTTTCTCCCTATTCAAAGATGAAGCCCTGGCTTGGGGCTCCCCTTTTCTGGAACAGGACAGTCCAGTCTTGGGAAATTTAAAAGACTTTCTTGAGGCCATGTGCCTAGTTTTTGACAGCAGAAGCCACTCTCCTTCATTTGCATCAAGGGAGGCGCTCTGTGGCTGAATATGCTGCTGAATTCAGACAGTGGGTTGCTGATACTACTTGGAACCAATCAGCCCAGAGGTTCCACTTCAGAAGGGGTCTCTCAGAAGCTATAAAAGATGAGCTAGCTCGTGTTGATCTTCCTGTTGAGTTTGATGCATTTGTGCAGTTGGCTATCCGTATTGATCGGAGACTTTCAGAAAGAAGATTGGAAAGACAGGGCTCTTTTAAACCAAGTGCTACTCCTACTTTCTATTCAAGAATTTCTACTCCGACCCCACAAACACCTACAGACTCTGAACCTGAGGCTATGCAGGTAGATCTAATAAGAGGGTCATTATCCAATGAAGAAAAACAGTGGCGACGCACTCACAATTTATGCCTGTATTGTGGTAGTGCAGGGCATTATGCCATCAATTGCCCTAGCAAGTCTAAAAGAACAATAGCTATGACTGCTGAGGGTGCACAGATTCAACACCAATCCCAGATTTCAGACCAACTGGATTCTGTCACACAACCCTTGTTTTCTCTGGCTCAGGGTGAAGAGGGTATGATGACTCCACATCCTCATTTGGTGGTGCCTATCACTTTGCAATATGGTGATAATAAAATTTCAACTACAGCTATGATAGATTCTGGAGCAGGCGGAAACTTTATGGATATTAAATTTGCAGCAGGAAATAAAATCCAGTCTATCCCTAAATCTTCACCTGTATTAATGGAAACAGTAGACGGTTCTCCACTTACGTCAGGCCCGGTTACACATGAGACTGTGCCCTTAAAATTGATTCTGGAAGTGAATCACCATGAGTCTATATCTTTCCACCTAATTTCCTCAGCACAGTTTCCAGTGATTTGGGGTATACCCTGGCTTGCTCTGCATAACCCACAGATTGATTGGAAGACTAGAACGTTGTCCTTTCCTTCAGAACACTGCTTAATGAATTGTCAACCCTCTAAGGCAACACCTGTTGCCACAACAATTAATGAAATGGTTGCTACAAACTTAACTTAGCTTCCTCTACAATATCGGGATTTTGCAGATGTCTGTGATAAGAAGAATGCTGATCAGCTTCCACCTCACAGGCCTTATGATTGCCCCAGAGAGCTGCTACCTGGAGCTGCTATCCCATTTGGCCGTATATACTCCCTTTCTGAGCCTGAATTGAAAGCACTTTGTGAATACATACAAGAAAATCTTGCCAAAGGCTTTATTCGACCATCTACTTCTCCAGCAGGAGCTCCTATATTCTTTGTAGAAAAGAAAGATGGCAGTCTACGGCCATGTGTCGATTACAGGGACATTAATAAAATCACTGTTAAAAAACGCTATTCCTTGTCTCTCATTCCTGAACTTCTGGAGAGACTTCGCTCAGCTAAAATATTTACGAAGCTTGATCTACGGGGGGCATATAATCTGGTTCGCATAAGACCAAATGATGAATTGAGAACAGCTTTCAGAACCAGGTACGGACATTACGAATATCTAGTAATGCCATTTGGGCTTTGTAATGCCCCTGCAACTTTTCAGCATCTAATCAATGATGTACTACGGGATCTCCTGGATCAGTTTGTTGTGGCATATTTGGATGATATCCTGATATTTTCTGATAATCTTGAAAATCACAGAAAACAGGACTGCATTGTTCTTGAGCGTCTTCGTAACCACCACCTATACATTAAACTGGAAAAATGTGAGTTTGAACAAACAGAAATTCAATTCCTGGGATATGTAATAACTCCTAAAGGTTTAAGTATGGACGCAAGTAAAATTAAAGCTGTGCTGGACTGGCCCATCTCCAAGAATGAAAAAGATATTCAGAGATTTGTGGGGTTTGCCAATTTTTACAGGCGTTTCATTAAGCATTTCTCTGCCGTTATTACACCGATCACTGAACTTACACGTAAAGGGACTCCTTTTCAGTGGTCCAATAAGGCTGACACTGCATTTTCCAGATTAAAGACTCTGTTTACATCTGCCCCTATCCTGGTACATCCTCAGCCAGAATTGCCATTTACTGTAGAGGTAGATGCTTCTGATTCAGCTGTTGGGGCTATACTGTCTCAAAGGACTGGACCTAAGATGTTGTTACATCCATGTGCCTTCTATTCCCGCCAGATGTTACCAGCAGAAAGAAATTATGACATAGGGAATAAAGAACTTTTGGCTATAAAAGCTGCCTTTGCCGAATGGAGACATCTCTTGGAGGGAGCCACCTATGCAATTACTGTCCTCACAGATCACAAAAATCTGGAATGTATTCAATCAGCTAAGAGACTGTCAGCCAGACAAGCACGCTGGTCCCTATTTTTCTCAAGGTTTAATTTTTTGATTTCATACCACCCTGGTTCCAGAAATGGCAAGGCAGATGCCTTGTCTAGGATAGCTGACCCACTCCATACTGCAGCAACCAAAGCCACCATCTTGCCTGAGAGTAGATTTTTAGGAGTTACCTTTCCTTCTGATCTAATGTCTCGCATTAAAAAGGGCTAAGCTGAAGATCCAGTTTTTCGTGATCCTCCTCGTGATCTTCATATGACCATGCTTAATGGGTTTTGGATTTTTCAACAATGTCTGTTTGTTCCAGAATCAGTGCGACTGGATGTTTTACGTCTCTACCATGACTCAAAACCAGCAGGTCATCCAGGAATCCGAAAGACACAAGAACTACTTACCCGATCCTTTTGGTAGCCTAAATATTATGAGGATGTTAAGAAGTATGTGTCCTCTTGTGATGTATGTGCCAGACATAAGACTCCTCGCTCATCCCCTGTTGGCATTCTTCAGCCTCTTCCTATTCCTCATCGTCCCTGGGGATCTATATCCATGGACTTTATTGTGGAACTACCTCCCTCTATGGAACACACTACCATTCTTGTTGTTGTGGACCGGTTAACTAAGATGAGTCATTTCATACCAGCTCGTGGTCTCCCTTCAGCTAAACAGACTGCTGACCTAGTTATTCGGGAAATATTTCGCTTGCATGGAGTGCCTGATGAAGTAATTTCTGACAGGGGAGTGCAGTTTACATCTCATTTTTGGGAATAGTTTTGTTTTATTCTAGGTATTAATGTAAATCTGTCATCAGCTTTTCATCCACAAAGTAATGGTCAGACTGAGCGAACCAACCAGACTTTAGAACAATATTTGCGGTGCTATATTAGTTACCTGCAGGATGACTGGCTGGATTTTCTACCCACGGCGGAATTTGCCTATAACAATGCCCAACACTGCTCCACTTCTCTGAGCCCATTTTTTGGCAATTATGGTTACCATCCAACCTTTCTAGTGAGTCTCCCAATTACTACTTCCATTCCTGCAGTCTCTGACCGGCTAACCGCCTTACGAGATTCCCAAGAACTGTTGAAGAAGACTCTTTCAGAGGCTCAGGAATGTTACAAAAGAGCTGTTGATAGGCATAGAAAGGAGGCCCCAGTTTATCATGTTGGTGACAAGGTTTGGCTGTCAACAAAGAATCTTAAGCTTAGGATTCCTTCTCATAAATTGGGTCAAAAGTTCATGGGACCTTTTGAGATCATCGCTCAGATCAATGCTGTCACCTTCCGTCTGCAACTTCCAGATTCCATGAAAATACATCCGGTGTTTCACGTTGCACTGCTTAAACCTTTTCATGAAAATACTTTCCCTGGCCGAGCCCTGCCTGCCCCACCACCAGTCCTCGTGGATGGTGAAGATAAATACGAGGTGGAAAAAATTCTTGACTCCAGGATATTCCTCAACAAGCTTTAATATTTGGTTCATTGGAAAGGCTATGGTGAGGAGGATAGATTGTGGGAACCAGTGGACAATATTCATGCTCCTGATCTTCTTCAGTCTTTCCATGCACAGTACCCTGCTAAACCAGGAAATAGGGCATCCAGAGGCTGGGAGTAATATGAGGAACTGACTCTGCTGGGTTTCGAACCCTGGTTTACATGCTGCTAAACCTCTTCCTTACCAGTACACCAGCCTGCCTTTTAGCAAATGTACCTGAGATCTGGTCACCTTGACTCTACAAGCATTGGTATCAGTGACACGTCTCTTCAGCTGTGTCTGGTCATGTGTCTGGTTCTTGGCCTATAAAAAACACTTCCTGTCTCTGTATGTTTGCCAGATTATTGTGGTTCCTGTACTCTCTAATCAAGCTTGTTCCTGTTTCTCCTACCTGTTGCTGAATTTGGACCGTTTTGACTTTGCTGCTTCTCCTTCCCACTGACCTCGGCTTGCCTCACGACGATTATCATCTCTCTGTTCCAGTCTACCATCTCTGCTTAAGACCAGGCGGCCACTCAAGGTTCAGGGAGGTTTCTACCTCTGGCAGAAAACATTGCTGATCTGGCTACTGGACTCCAAAACTTTCTAACATCAATATCATTACAGAGACACTTGTAGTTGGCCCAGACTTTAAAAGCTCCTGTTAATTTTTCTTCAGGTCAAGCTTCTTGAATAAATCCTGGCTGATGATGTTGCACTGTTACAGATACTGCCAAAAAGATGGATTCCAGAAAGAATCTCCAGTAAAGGCAATTCCACACCTTTATTAGTAAAAACAGCATGCATAAAATAAAACAAGAAAAAAAAATAGGGATTAATTAAATAAATGAAAAATGCACTGATGCATAGGAATTTAGCCAGATAAGGTTACAAATCTGCATCTTTTGTAAATGTTTTGTAACCTTACCTGGTTATATTCCCACGCTTAGCTACATATTTCCAAGCCCTAGCACTTATTATGGCAGATACTATAACAGATACCCTATATGCGATAAACTTTTAAACATTAACAGATTATCAATCTCTCGTGAAACCTAACATGCTTCTCCTGATATATGCTACCTCTAACACCCAGGGGTATCTAAGCACCAACAGTTCAGCTAATAGACCATCTAATATCAGCCCTTGCATAGAAAGCGTCTTCATGTTCTTCCCTGCACCCTTGATTATTCTGGTTTCAGTCTGCATGGCAAAGCTGTTTGTGTCAAATTACTGTGAACTTTCTAAACGCCCCATGAGTGCAATAATTTTACTCCTTAGCTTTCGCTAAGGCTTAATTCCTCCATATAAGCAGCTTAGGAGGTAAGCTAGAATGATAAGAAATCTTATGACTGCTTAGAATCTTTTTAATGTCAACAATTCCCGGCATCTCGTTTTGGTAGGCACTGACAGATCTGCATACAATGCCATTTCAGAGTAGGTATCCATCATAGCCGCAGTCTTCCTTGCAGCATTCAGTATGGATTATTTTGTGCTATAATAGTGAAAACTGGAAAGTAGACAATGGTCCAGGCACTCAAGGTGTAACAAAGACCTTTTATTAATTATATTGACTGCATTTATATAACTTTGTCATTACAGTGACTTTTTGCACTTTACTGTACAATTTAGCTTGGAGTACTTTATCAAAATTGTATGTGTAATATTATCTTATTCATATATGAATCATGGATGCACTTTATTACATACTTATTTGAGACACATTATGCCTTTTACTTATTTATTTATATACATATATTGTTATATCACTTATTTTGGTGTATTCCTTACACCTTGGTTCTTTCATTTCTAACTAGTTAAATACAATATGGATACATTGTTTTATCTCTTATTATTTACTGTAGTTCTTACCTTTGCTAATTGAATTATATATTACGGACAGTTTAACTATCTGTTCTATGTTTTTATTAGTTTTTTTGTGGGTATGAATTCATGTTTTTATTATTTTGTTGCTTATTATTTTTATTTTATTACTTCTTATCAGTTCTCACCTTAAGTTTCAATATTGTCATCTCTGCATATATTATACATATCAGGCACTAATTATTTCTATTTTGTCTCCTTTGAAACATAGTCACTAGTTTGTGTCCCTCTTGCCCTTCCATCCTTGCTTTCATGCTTGGTTTCAGTTCAACTGTACCAACCCGTCGGCGGTACCCACCTTGTGAGTGGTTCAGTTGGGAGGCCCATCCTCTGGTTACTACTCGTTTTAGCCCTTTTAGATTACCTAATTGCGCTGTGCTTGAAGTGATGATGTGGTTGTTGCACAACAGGGGGAGGAGCCCAGGATGCCACCCGGGTCTGTTCGGCTTCTATTGCTTAATGGCAAACTAGTCCCTTATGCCTTATTTAATTTTATTAAGATGTTTGTTCCTTTCTTTATGACCAGGTGGGTTTGTAATTATTCAAGTAAGTGGTAATGGGGTAATTTGGTTCAATCAATTGGATTAACATTGTAAAGGATCGCTTGGCACTCCGACTGGGTATCTTCCATTGATGGATGCTCCTAGTGCTTCCTGAGGGCTCCAAACACTCCACCACACTCAACCACCACAGACCCCACGAGCCACCACAGCTTGGTTGGGGTCTCGTCGTCTTCCACCCACTCTGGACCCAAGACAAGAATCCAGCTTCCAGTAGGCAGACCTCTCTTAGAATCCAGAGAGCAGGAACAAGAACAGCTCTTACAAGAGCTAGTGATTATACTCTGGGGAGTATAGTGATTATAGCAATTCCCCGAGTGTAGTTCTCCAATCCCCCAAACATGAGCCAAGACTTCATGAAGGGGTAAGCAGATCTGTTTAATGGAAGCAACCACTCACAATTTATACAATTCCTCAGGCCAGAGGCACACCCCCTGGATCTGATGCTACACAGGCACACAAAGGACACAAACCAATCAAAACAATACAACAATGTCTGACACTCCCACATACACCGTAAAATCTCTCCCTTCTATCCTGGAGATAATTGAACTGAATGCCCACATTTAAACTATCCCCAGATAGCTCGGATCTGAGCGCTCAATATATCTGAATAGTGCTCAGATCCCACGAACATAGCAAAATTGCCGTGGGGTTAAGGTTTTGTGGAAGTGTCTCTTTTGACCGACCGCACGCATGATTTCATGCCAAAAACAGTTCCATGGAATTTGGCTGTGCGGCCAGTCTATTTCCAATGTTAAATGGAGTTCAAATAGACAAACGGCAACCGTTCGTGCAAATGTCAATGTTAAAGTGCAGTTCGAATTGTCGAACCCCGTTCGACTCCAGTCGAAGTGTTGAAGTCTAGAGAAGGTAAAGTTCAGCGGTGTTCGTGCCATCGCGTGTCCAATTTGAGTTCCATGAACTCGACGACCAAACATCGCTGAACACGTTCGACTGGATTAAAATGGCCACCGCCACGTGTTCGTATGTTGAATGGCAGCCCGTTCAACTACTTCGGTACTTCGGCTGTATCTTCAAAAGTGCAAAGCTGTTCCCATATATTTTAAAGGGGCAGCAACAGTATATTACAATCCAATATGCCCAAATAGGGCTTTCAAAGGGCAATACATCCCAGGGGACATAGTCACAGGGCAAGAGGCTGGCAAGCAGGCCTCTCCAACTCCCAGTGATGAAGTTGCTTTCGTCACACATCTTCCCTCCCAGGGGGAGACTAACCAGGTACATGACCTCCTGTTGGTCAGTACCTGAGTTAGTCGAGCAGCCCACCCACAACCAAGTACTGCACCTGTAATTCTCGGGTGTCCAGCTTTGTTCGGTCTGTCCTAGGCTGCAGAGGATACATCTGCTGCCCCTGATCTCCCTTGTGTTCCCAGGCATGGAGCTGTAGGTACGTGGTGGGCAGAGGCCAACTGCGCTCTGTCCTTGTGCCAGCGCTTCTGCTGGGACAACCTGTAAGCAGTCATACTCTGGACCAAGGTAAAGGGTAGGGCTGAGGCCAGCAGCACTCTGCCTGGATGCCGTTCTGCTGGAAGGGGGTCAGTGGGTATTAACATCTTCTCCACTGCCCCCATGACTTGGTTGAGCAGCTGCTGCTGGAGAGGGGGGCCGGTTGTCCCCTCTCTCTGTAACGTACATGGCCGCTGGGGAATGGGACCAGTAGTCTCCACTCCCTATAGGACAAACTGCCGCTGGGGAGAGAGACCGACTGTCTCCTCTCCCTGTGATGCTGGCTGCTGCTGGGGAGGGAGACCGGTTGTCTCCTCTCCCTGGTAGGTATGCTGCTGCTGGGGAGTAGGACCGACTGTCCCCCCTCCCTGTAACAACCCTGCCACTGTGGAGAGAGACCTGTTGTCTCCTTTCCATGGGAAATGCACTGCCGCTGGGGAGGGAGACCGGTTGTCTCCTCTCCCTGGTAGGTAAGCTTCTGCTAGGGGGTAGGACCGACTGACCCCCTCCCTGGAAAAAAAAAACCTGCAGCTGGAGAGAGAGACCAATTGTCTCCTCTCCCTGTGAGATGCACTGCCACTGAAGAGAGAGTCTGATTGTCTCCTCTCCTTGTAATGCTGCTTGGTGCTGGGTAGTGGTAGCAACCGTCTCCACTCCCAGTGATGCTTGCTGCTGCTGAGATGAGGGACTCATCTCCTCTCTCTGTGACACAGGCCGCCACTGGGGAGAGAGACCGGTTGTCTCCTCTCCCTGTAAGGTAAGCTGCCGCTGGGGAGTCAGACCGACTGCCTCTACTCCTGGTAATGCTGGCTGTAGCTGGGGATCTGGGCCGGCTGCCCGCCATCCCTGTAGTGCTGGTGGAGAGACTTTGGTCCCATCTCTACCTGCCATCAGGAGGTCTTCCCAGAACTAGTCGATGAAGTTCCCTACTTTGTGAGTTGGTAGGGAAGCAGGGGGTATCGCCGCCCGGTCTTCCCAGTTGTAGGATGGCAGGTCTGGCTCTGCTTGTTGAGTAGGTTGGGGCTGAACAGAGCTGAGCAGGTGTTGGTAGTCCTGCTCCACCTCCCACTCCCTTGTTACCAGGTGAGTCATGTATTTGCTCACCTCCCATCTGTCAGCATAAACATGCATGCCCATCAGGTAGTCGTAGATGTCCCAAAACCTAGACTCCTCCGTGCTTCCGAGATAAATGTCCACCTCCAAGGCATCCCATAGTAACCCAGGGCCATTGTAATCCTTCCCTTCGGGTAAGTCGTGCTCGGCCGTCCAGGGGATATGTTGAATGACATGCCACCTTAGGGTTGGTATGCATCATCTAGCCAAAGCTCCTTACATACTAGGCTCTGGAGCTCTGTCACCCAATCGTCCAGGGGCTGCTCTCCCAATAGACACATCCGCATTGCCACATGCTTCTGTAGCCGCTGCTCATTACTGGGGAGACTCTCACCTCGCCGCCGCTGGGCATCTTCCAGGGCATCATACCAACTTTCTGTCTGCCTCCCTGTAGTCCATGCCCACCTTCTCCTCCTCGTGCTATAACTCTTATCCTTGTGAAGGGGCTACTTCTCTATAAGTATTAGAAAGGTGTGATGGAGATTATAGGGAGATGCCCTCCTGACCCTACTTCTTCTTTCCTCGCTTTGAAAACATTTTGGCTTTTTTCTGAACAGGCACTGTTACCGTTGCTATTATTGCTCTTGAAAATTGTGGTTCTGGGCTGAGTGAGTGCAGAGCTATCACACCATCAGAAGCTATACCTCCTTGTTTGACCACTCTTCTCTCTGTTAACCTGACCTTGCCTATCAATCTGTGTATACCTGTCTAAATCTCGGCCTGTCTAGTGTTTACTCTGTCTGCTTGCAGGCATTTCATTTATCTGTCTTAGGCACAAGCACTCTATGGATTGGTACATTTTCCTTTACTGTTTTATTTAGGTTTGCGTGTCAGGTTATCTCCATTCCTGACACACTCACACAAACTTTGAGTGGTATATATTCTGCTTTATTCATTCGAGTATGACACATTCATAGCCTTTGCCATTCATAGCCTTTGCACATTCATAGCCTTTGCCACTTAACACCAACTTAGAATCACCAATATACAGTTATTAAAAATGTGCTGTTTTAAATGTTTATTAAAAAAAAACTATTTTTGTGCGCAGTGTGTTGCTCAGTAAAATAGAATAAAAAAATCATCTTGTCTAGCTACTCCTACATTGACACTTATGCAATCTTTGAGTGGTAGAGAGAGTCTATTTTATTCATCCAAGTATAACACTATTTTGTTTTTTTTTACGTCTAGTGGTGATGTACCGAACTGTCCGCCGGCGAACAGTTCCCGGCGAAATTAGCGTGTTCGCGTTCGCAACGGCGGGCGGACACATGCGCAGTTCGATCCGCCCCCTATTCGTCATCATTGGGCAAACTTTGACCCTGTGCCTCTCGGTCAGCAGACACATTACAGCCAATCAGCAGCACTCCCTCCCTTCCACACCCTCCAACCTCCCTCCCAGCATCCATTTTCGATTCAATCGGAAGATGCATGCTTAGTGAGAGGAGGGAAAGTTTAGCTGCTGCTGATTACATAGGGAAATTGATAGCTAGGCTAGGGTATTCAGTGTCCACTACAATCCTGAAGGACTCATCTGATCTCTGCTGTAAGGACAGCACCCCAAAAAGCCCTTTTTAGGGCTATAACATCAGGCTGCTTTTTTTTTTTTTTTTCCTGTGTAATGTAATTGCAGGTGCCTGCCTGCCAGCTTCTGTGTGAGGTTCACATTGGATACTGTGCCTATTTGCCCAGTGCCACCACTCATATCTGTTTTAACAATAGGTTAAGCTTTACATTTAAAATAAATATTTTTTTTTTCACTGTAATAGAAGAGCAGTTGCCTGCCTGCCAGCTTCTGTGTGAGGTTCACATTGGATACTGTGCCTATTTGCCCAGTGCCACCACTCATATCTGTTTTAACAATTGGTTAAGCTTTAGATTTAAAAGAAATAATTATTTTTCACTGTAATAGAAGATCAGTTAGTTGTCTGCAAGCATCTTGGTGTCAGGCCTACTTCAGCGTGTGCTCTGCAGACCTGTGCCAGCGTGCTTTGACAGTTGCCACTCATCTTGTGTCTCTATAGCGTGCTTTTACAACCAAAATTTGTTTTTCACTGTTATAGATTGAATAGCAGTTACTTGTCTTCAAGCGGGTGTCTCAGGCCTACAGTGTGTGCTCTGCAGCACTGTTCCAGTGCACATTGCCAATCATATCTGGTGTCTCTATAGCGTGCTTTTAAAAACAAAATTTGTTTTTCACTGTTATAGATTGAATAGCAGTTACTTGTCTTCAAGCGGGTGTCTCAGGCCTACAGTGTGTGCTCTGCAGAACTGTTCCAGTGCACATTGCCAATCATATCTGGTCTCACAGTAGCTTGCACGCATAGTACCACAAATCCCCCAAAAAATGACAGGCAGAGGCAGGCCACCCCGCAGGGGCCGTCGTGGTCGTGGTGCTGTGATTCCCTTTTGCCCTAGAATAATGCCCAGTTTTCAGAAGCCACGTACCCTGAACTTGAAAAGTTCTGAGGACTTAGTTGACTGGCTAACACAGGACACCCAATCTTGTACAGCCTCCGCTCGGAACCTTGACGCACCATCCTCCTCCAGCTTAGCTTCAGGCACCTCTCGAGATACCACTCACCCGCCTGCCGCCACCAGCAAAACTAGCACCACAGCCGCTTTACTTGGTATGTCAGAGGAGTTATTCACACACCCGTTTGAAGAAATGAGTGATGCGCAACCATTATTGCTAGAGGATGTAGATAACAGGGATATGTCTCAGGCAGGCAGCATTAAACACATGGAGGTACGGTGTGATGATGATGATGTTGTACCCGCTGCTGCTTCCTTTTCTGAGTTGTCAGATACAAGCGAAGCGGTTGATGATGACGATGCGTCCATGGATGTCACGTGAGTGCCCGCTCGGCAAGAAGAAGAACAGGGCGAAAGTTCAGATGGGGAGACAGAGGAGGAGACGAGTTGGAAGCAGGGGGGGGTCGTCGCAAGGAGCTAGTGGCACAGTCGGACAGCATGCATCGGCACCCGGGGTCAGCCCGACAGCACGCCAATCAACGCATGCTGTGTCCACCACCAGAATGCCGTCATTGCAGAGCTCAGCAGTGTGGCATTTTTTTTGTGTGTCTGCCTCTGACAACAGCGATGCCATTTGCAACCTGTGCCAAAGGAAACTGATTCGTGGGAGGTCCAACACCCACCTAGGTACAACTGCTTTGCGTAGGCACATGATCTCACATCACAAACGCCTATGGGATCAACACATGAGTACAAGCAGCACGCCTACTCTAAGCCGCCATCCTCCTCCTGGTCCAGCATCTTCAGCCACGTCAACCACTGCTGTCCTTCTTGCCCCCTCTCAACCATCCGCCACTCCGTCTCCCGCCTTGAGTAGTTCCTGCTCTTCTGCCCACAGTCATGTGTTTCTGTCAAGGACATGTTTGAGCGTAAGAAGCCAATGTCACCAAGTCACCCCCTTGCCCAGCGTCTGACAGCTGGCTTGTCCGAACTATTAGCCCGCCAGCTTTTACCATACAATCTGGTTGAGTCTGAGGCGTTCAAAAAATTTGTAGCTATTGGGACACCGCAGTGGAAGGTACCCGGCCGGAATTTCTTTTCACAAAAGGCAATCCCCAACTTGTACTCGATTGTGCAAAAGGAAGTCATGGCATGTCTGGCACACAGTGTTGGGGCAAGGGTCCATCTGACCACTGATACCTGGTCTGCAAAGCATGGCCAGGGCAGGTATATCACCTACACTGCGCATTGGGTAAACCTGCTGACGGCTGACAAGCAAGGAATGCGTGGCATTGCAGAGGAGTTGGTGACACCGCCACGAATTGCAGGCAGTCCTGCTGCCACCTCCTCTACTCCTCCTACTCCATCCTCTTCCATAACCTCCTCGGCTGAGTCCTCTTGTGCCACTGCTTCTTGCTCCACATCAACGGCACCCCCCCAGCTCCCCAGGTACTATTCCACATCCCGGATACGGCAGTGTCACCCCGTCTTGGGTTTGACTTGCTTGAAAGCAGAGAGTCACACCGGACAAGCACTCCTGTCCGCCCTGAACGCACAGGTGGAAAAGTGGCTGACTCCGCAGCAACTGGATATCGGCAAAGTTGTGTGTGACAACGGAAAAAATTTGATAGCGGCATTGAAGTTGGGCAAGTTGACACATGTGCCGTGCATGGCACATGTGTGTAATCTGATCATACAACGCTTTGTGCATAAGTACACAGGCTTACAGGAGGTCCTGAAGCAGGCCAGGAAGGTGCGTGGCCATTTCAGGCGTTCCTACACGGCCATGGCTCACTTTGCCGATATCCAGCGGCGAAACAACATGCCAGTGAGGCGCTTGATTTGCGACAGCCCTACACGTTGGAATTCAACACTCCTAATGTTCGACTGCCTGCTCCAATAAGAAAAAGCTGAAAATGATAATGAATATTTGTATGACCGGGGTGCTAGGACAGCCTCTGGGGAGCTGGGAATTTTTTTGCCACGTTACTGGACGCTCATGCGCAATGCCTGTAGGCTCATGCGTCCTTTTGAGGAGGTGACAAACCTAGTCAGTCGCAGTTGTGTGTGTGCGTGTGTATGGCTGTCTGCCTGTGTGTGTGTGTGTGTGTGTGACAGGGTGAAGATTTCTAGCACATGGGTGTGACAGGGTGAAGATTTCTTGCACAGGGCGCCCAAAGGCCTAAGGCTGGCCCTGCGCATGGGTCAGTGGCTCTGCACCAGACTTCCCTCCAATTGATCAAAGTTAAAGGATTTCAAGTGGACTGATTACAATTACAGGGCCTCTAAAGAGTCCTGTATTGTTATTTGTCGTCACTACCTTCCCGCGTCGGGAGTGGGTCATTTGCGCCCCTGCTGCCTTCCTTGCATGTGGTAGCTGTTTGTCAGGGATTTGTCAATCCATATCTGCCAAGTGACCCTATGACAGGGTGAAGATTTCTTGCACATGGGTGTGACAGGGTGAAGATTTCTTGCACAGGGCGCACAAAGGCCTAAGGCTGGCCCTGCGCATGGGTCAGTGGCTCTGCACCAGACTTCCCTCCAATTGATCAAAGTTAAAGGATTTCAAGTGGACTGATTACAATTACAGGGCCTCTAAAGAGTCCTGTATTGTTATTTGTCGTCACTACCTTCCCGCGTCGGGAGTGGGTCATTTGCGCCCCTGCTGCCTTCCTTGCATGTGGTAGCTGTTTTTCAGGGATTTGTCAATCCATATCTGCCAAGTGACCCTATGTAGGGGGAACAGTCTCTATTCTGCTCTGTGTCAGTGTGTATCAGGGATCATTAGGATAGGTGTCAATCCATATCTGCCAAGTGACCCTATGTAGGGGGAACAGTCTCTATTCTGCTCTGTGTCAGTGTGTATCAGGGATCATTAGGATAGGTGTCAATCCATATCTGCCAAGTGACCCTATGTAGGAGGAACAGTCCCTATTCTGCTCTGTGTCACTGTGTATCAGGGATCATTAGGATAGGTGTCAATCCATATCTGCCAAGTGACCCTATGTAGGAGGAACAGTCCCTATTCTGCTCCGTGTCACTGTGTATCAGGGATCATTAGGATAGGTGTCAATCCATATCTGCCAAGTGACCCTATGTAGGGGGAACAGTCTCTATTCTGCTCTGTGTCAGTGTGTATCAGGGATCATTAGGATAGGTGTCAATCCATATCTGCCAAGTGACCCTATGTAGGAGGAACAGTCCCTATTCTGCTCTGTGTCACTGTGTATCAGGGATCATTAGGATAGGTGTCAATCCATATCTGCCAAGTGACCCTATGTAGGAGGAACAGTCCCTATTCTGCTCTGTGTCACTGTGTATCAGGGATCATTAGGATAGGTGTCAATCCATATCTGCCAAGTGACCCTATGTAGGGGGAACAGTCCCTATTCTGCTCTGTGTCAGTGTGTATCAGGGGTTTTGAGGACAGGTGTCAATCCATATCTGCCAAGTGACCCTATGTAGGGGGAACAGTCTCTATTCTGCTCTGTGTCAGTGTGTATCAGGGGTTTTGAGGACAGGTGTCAATCCATATCTGCCAAGTGACCCTATGTAGGGGGAACAGTCCCTATTCTGCTCTGTGTCAGTGTGTATCAGGGGTTTTGAGGACAGGTGTCAATCCATATCTGCCAAGTGACCCTATGTAGGGGGAACAGTCTCTATTCTGCTCTGTGTCAGTGTGTATCAGGGCTGGGCTTTGAGGACAGGTGTCAATGTTAGGTGATTTCTGCCCTTTATGGATTAAAAGCAGACTCTGCATCAACTGTGCAATTTTCCATGGGAGTTTTGCCATGGATCCCCCTCTGGCATGCCACAGTCCAGGTGTTAGTCCCCTTGAAACAACTTTTCCATCACTATTGTGGCCAGAAAGAGTCCCTGTTGTTTTTAAAATTCGCTTGCCCATTGAAGTCAATGGCGGTTCGCGCGGTTCGCCGGTTCGCAAACATTTGCGGAAGTTCGCGTTCGCCATTCGCGAACCGAAAATTCCGGGTTCGCGACAACACTAACGTCTAGTGCACTGTTGCCCATTTTCACTTAACTTCACTTAACACCAATTTGGAATCACCAATTTCCATTTTTTTTTTTTTTTATCTGGGCACCTGAGTTTTAATGCCACTGGAGTAAATTTAAAAAAGTTCACAATATTTAAGTATACAGAGGGATTTAGGATAGTGGGCAGATAACTATTTAGTTGTTTTTTGTTACTATATGTTTTGACTGAGAGATACTATGGTCATTGCTTCTACCCAGGAGTACATGGAGTTAAAGTTTAGGGCTTAATTTTGTGTTTTGTTACATAGCTGAAAAGAGACTTGCGTCCAGCCTTCCTCACATATGTTGTTGCTGTTGATCCAAAAGAAGGCAAAAAACCTAGTCTGAAGCTAGGTTTGCCACAAACTAGGAAAAAATTTCCTTCTTGATCCCAAAATAGCAGTCCGATGTCTCCTTGGATCAAGCAGCTATTACCCCTCTAATTAGAAATTATATCCCTGTATGTCATGTTTTTGTAAGCATTTATCCAATTGCAGTTTAAACATCTGTAGTGACTCTGACAAAACCACCTCTTCAGGCAGAGAATTCCATATCCTTATTGCTCTTACTGTATAAAACCCTTTTCTTTGCCTTAGATGAAATCTCCTTTCTTCCAGCCTAAATGTGTGACCTCGTGTCCTATGTATAGCCCTGTTTATGAATAGATTTCCAGATAAAGGTTTGTACTGGCCCCGAATATATTTGTATAAAGTTATCATATCCCCTCTCAGGCGCCGTTTTTCCAAACTAAACAGATTTCTTCATAACTAAAATGCTTCATTCCTTTTATCAATTTTGTAGTTCGTCTCTGGACTTTTTCTAGTGCCATGATATCTTTCTTTAGAACAGGCGCCCAAAATTGCACAGCATATTCAAGGTGTGGTTTTACAAGCGATTTATTAGGGGGGAGAAAGTGAGGTTTTATTTGAGTACAAAAAAGGACTCCAGATGATGTGAAAAAACAGTGACTACTACAGATATGTCAATATTTAGGTAATGTTTACAGCTTTTCTTTTCTACAAGATCTGTTTTGTCCGCATTTGCTATGTCTCTGTTCTCTGTACTTTTTTCAGTATTGTTTTTAAGTATTGGTGAATAATTATTTGAATGTTTTAAAGCTAATACTTTTTTTTTTTTTGTCAATCGAGTTTTTTATTGACACAGTTATTGCAGTACAGAAGAAAGAAATCTGAGTTAATACATATGTTCACATGACAGGGTATGATGTACATAGTGTAAATAACTCCTGATCTAAACAACCTATTTTTTTATTTTTTATGTATAGAAGCTGTACATGCAGAATATTCATTTTTTATATTAGTGCATATATCAGGCTATAGATGCAGGTCTAGATTGAGCATGATAAGCTAGAGGAATTATAAGAGGAGAGTATGGAGAGGACAGGCAGCAACCCAGTGATTTCTCCAACAGCTAGTGTGCACTTGTTGCTGCTTTCTGCATCTTCGCCACATTGTCAAAGTCTATCTCTGTCTGCTTTAGAATCTTCTAATTCATGGAGACAGTTGTGGCATCAGCTGCACCTGCTACCATGGAAACAATAGCTCATCCACTCTCAGTGTTACCATCACCACCACCAATACAACCATCACCACAAATATAACTTAAATCAGCAGTACCATCATCATTATCAATTTAAATTAGCATTAATCAACCAAGTGCTAGTATACTGGCTAAGCGATGTTGCGAACATAACATTTTCCGTTCGCGAACAATGAATGCGAATTTCCGCAAATGTTTGCGAACGGGCGAACGCCATAGACTTCAATAGGCAGGCAAATTTTAAAACACACAGGGACTCTTTCTGGCCACAATAGTGATGGAAAAGTTGTTTCAAGGGGACTAACACCTGGACTGTGGCATGCCAGAGGGGGATCCATGGCAAAACTCCCATGGAAAATTGCACAGTTGATGCAGAGTCTGTTTTTAATCCATAAAGGGCATAAATCACCTAACATTCCTAAATTGTTTGGAATAACGTGCTTTAAAACATCAGGTATGATGTTGTATCGATCAGGTAGTGTGAGGGTTACGCCCGCTTCACAGTGACAGACAAAACTCGTTTAACGCACAGCAAACAACCGCAAACAGTCCATTTGCACAACCGCAAACTCACCATTTGCACAAGGTTGGATGCCGAGCTACTCACGTCCCGTTCCTCATCCTCAGTGATCTCACTGAAGGTATGTTCTTCCCCCCAGCCACGTACAACACCACGGGTACCAGATAGGTAACAACGAGCACCCTGGGATGCCTGTTGTGGTTTGTCTTCCTCCTCCTCCTCAAAGCCACATTCCTCCTCTGACTCCTCTTCCTCACAATCCTCTTCCAGCGTTGCTGCAGGTCCATCAAGCGATGCTGATAAGGCTGTTTCTGGTGGTGATGGTGACCACAACTCTTCCTCTTCACGCTCATCTACGGCCTGATCCAGCACTCTTTGCACGGCACGCTCCAGGAAGAAAACAAATGGTATGATGTCACTGATGGTGCCTTCGGTGCGACTGACTAGATTTGTCACCTCCTCAAAAGGACGCATGAGCCTACAGGCATTGCGCATGAGCGTCCAGTAACGTGGCAAAAAAATTCCCAGCTCCGCAGAGGCTGTCCTAGCGCCCCGGTCATACAAATAGTCGTTAATGGCTTTTTCTTGTTGGAGCAGGCTGTCGAACATTAGGAGTGTTGAATTCCAACGTGTTGGGCTGTCGCAAATCAAGCGCCTCACTGGCATGTTGTTTCGCCGCTGGATATCTGAAAAGTGCGCCATGGCTGTGTAGGAATGCCTGAAATGGCCACACACCTTCCTGGCCTGCTTCAGGATGTCCTGTAAGCCTGGGTACTTATGCATAAAGCATTGTACGATCAGATTACACACATGTGCCATGCACGGCACATGTGTCAACTTGCCCAAATTCAATGCCACCAACAAATATCTTCCATTGTCACAAACCCCTTTGCCGATCTCCAGTTGGTGCGGAGTCAGCCACTGATCCACCTGTGCGTTCAGGGCGGACAGGAGTGCTGGTCCAGTGTGACTCTCTGCTTTCAGGCAAGTCAACCCCAAGACGGCGTGACACTGCTGTATACGGGATGTGGAATAGTACCTGGGGAGCTGGGGGGGTGCCGTTGATGTGGAGCAAGACGCAGCAGCAGAAGAGGACTCAGCCGAGGAGGTTATGGAAGAGGATGGAGTAGGAGGAGTAGAGGAGGTGGCAGCAGGCCTGCCTGCAAGTCGTGGCGGTTTCACCAACTCCTCTGAAGAGGAACGCATTCCATGCTTGGCAGCCATCAGAAGGTTTACCCAAAGCGCAGTGTAGGCGATATACCTGTCCTGAACATGCTTTGCAGACCAGGTATCAGTGGTCAGATGGACCCTTGCCCCAACACTGTGTGCCAGACATGCCATTACTTCCTTTTGCACAATCGAGTACAGGTTGGGGATTGCCTTTTGTGCAAAGAAATTTTGTCCGGGTACCTTCCACTGTGGTGTCCCAATAGCTACAAATTTTTGGAACGCCTCAGACTCCACCAGCTTGCATGGTAAAAGCTGGCAGGCTAAGAGTTCAGACAAGCCAGCTGTCAGATACCGGGCAAGGGGGTGACTTTGTGACATTGGCTTCTTACGCTCAAACATGTCCTTGACAGACACCTGACTGTGGGCAGATGAGCAGGAACTGCTCAAGGCGAGAGACGGAGTGGCGGATGGTTGAGAGGGGGCAAGGAGGACAGCAGTGGTTGACGTGGCTGAAGATGCTGGACCAGGAGGAGGATGGCGGCTTTGAGTTTGTGTGCTGCTTGTACTCATGTGTTGATCCCATAGGTGTTTGTGATGTGCGATCATGTGCCTTCGCAAAGCAGTTATACCTAGGTGGGTGTTGGACTTCCCACGACTCCATTTCTTTTGGCACAGGTTGAAAATGGCATCGCTGTTGTCAGAGGCAGACACCAAAAAAATGCCACCCTGCTGAGCTCTGCAATGACGGCATTCTGGTGGTGGCAACAGCATGCGTTAATTGGCATGCTGTCTGGCTGACCCCGGGTGCCGATGCATTCTGTCTGACTGTGCCACTAGCTCCTTGCGACGACCCCCCCCCTGCTTCCCCTGTTCTTCTTCTCTTCTAGTGGGCACCCACGTGACATCCATGCATCGTCATCATCAACCGCTTCACTTGTATCTGACAACTCAGCAAAGGAAGCAGCAGCGTCACACCGTACGTCCATGTGTGTAATGCTGCCTGACTGAGACATATCTCTGTTATCTACATCCTCTGGCAATAATGGTTGCGCATCACTCATTTCTTCCAACTGATGTGTAAATAACTCCTCTGACAGATCAAGTGAAGCGGCTGTGGTGCTAGTGTTGGTGGTGGCGGCAGGCGGGCGAGTGGTAACTTGATAGGTGCCCGAAGCTAAGCTGGAGGAGGATGATGCATCAAGGTTCCGAGCGGAAGCTGTAGAAGATTGGGTGTCCTGTGTTAGCCAGTCAACTATGTCCTCAGAACTTTTCGAGTTCAGGGTATGTGGCCTCTGAACACTGGGCATTATTCTAGGGCCAAAGGGAATCACAGCACCATGACCACTGCGGGGTGGCCTGCCTCTGCCTGTCATTTTTTTTTGGATTAGTGGTACTATGTGTGCAAGCTACTGTGACAACAGATATGAGTGGCACTGTGCACTGGCAGAAGTTGGCAGAGTAGATGCTGTAGGCCTGACACACACGCTTGCAGACAACTAACTGCTTTTCAATCTATTACAGTCAAAATATTTTTTTTTTTTTTAAATGTACACTACTGTTACACCAGATATGAGTTGCACTGGTGTGACACTGTGCCCTGGCAGGCCCTGAAACGCACACGTGTGAAGGAAACTGACTGCTATTATATTACAGTCAAAAAAGTTTTTTTTTTATTTTTTAAATGCAAGCTATTGTGACACCAGATATGAGTGGTGGCACTGGGCAAGTGGGCACAGTATATGCTGTGAGCCTGACACACACGCTGGCAGGCAGGCAGGCAACTGCAATTAGATTACACAGCAAAAAAAAGCAGACTGATGTTCTAGCCCTAAAAAGCAGAGATCAGATGAGTCCTTCAGGACTGTAGTGGACACTGAATACACTAGCCTAGCTATCAATTTCCCTATTAAATCAGCAGCAGCTACACTGTCCCTCCTCTGACTAATAATGCAGGTTCCGGGGGGCGGGGCCTAGCTATCATGGAGGAAAGACGCACTTTGTGTGAGCTCCCTCAATATCTCACTTTAAGCAGCTATCAACAAGCGAATTTCACCCCAGAAGTGGATGACCCAGCAATGTTGCTCCCACCTGACCGACCCGACATGCTTAATAGTGGTCAGCAACTCGACAGAGTCTTACTTACCTCTGCGTAGCAAGTGTGGCCTGGTGCTCACCGGGCGGGAGAGGCGGCCGATCTCCCGATCCTGGGATGCCCAGGAACAGCTACTTCCTGGCAGGAGCTCCGTTACCCCCCCCCCCCCTCGGACCGGAGGGGGTTATCCCGGTCCACCCCTGAGAGGCTGTCTGGAGCTAATGGACGCACATAGCTCTGCCGCCCAGGCTGACATACTCATCTGCGACTCTCCCAATATGGCGGCAGCCGCGTGTCCTCCTGGTACCAGAAAAGCATGGCAGGATATTGAGTCTAAGTTGGACAGACTCTTTAATAAATTTTGGAAGCAAATAACAAGCAGGAAGCCCCAACAAGCTCCACCACAGCCCCAACAAGCTCCACCACAGCTGAGCGAAGCACTCGCCTCCACCTTAAGCCACCAAAATCCCGCACCGGACGTGAAGCACCACCGGGACAGATCCAACCACCCAACAAAACAAGCTTCCACCACCTCAAGCCGCGAACCCGGCACTCAGCCAGAGACTTGCCTTTGTTGTTCCAGGTATCAGGGACTCCCAGGGTCTGCACCTGGCGCCCAGAAGGGATCGGATGAGCACAAGCAGTAAACAGCAGCCTGCCAAGCATGTCCCACTATAGCCGATCCTCCACACCATGTCTTTGATCACATGAACTGCTCTCTGCACATTAACTAGTCGTAAAGTAGCAAGCGTTTAAACATGTCATTATTTCACCTCCTAAAGAGTTTATTGTCGTAGTTCCTTACATGCCTTTACCTTAACCGTTCATGTATTATGTTATTCACTAGTCTCATCTCATGGGGTGACTCACACTTGATTTATAACTAGTGGTGAAACTGCTGATATAAATACATAGTTGATAACGTGCAAGCTACACCCTAAACATGACAGCCATCTTTCACAACAATGTACTGCTATATACTCATACCCTCAGCGCAACTAGCCATGATATACGCACATTCAGCCTAGCATGCTCAAATATAACACACTTCTGTCTAAAAAAAAAAAAAAAAAAAAAAAGAATGCAGCTTCCGAATGAATCTAAAAGGTGGGAGGGTCTGGGAGGGAGGGTCTGCTGCTGATTGGCTGGAATGTGTCTGCTGACTGTGAGGTGCAGGGTCAAAGTTTACTCAATGATGATGAATAGGGGGCGGACTGAACATCGCATATGTTCGCCGTCCATGGCGAACGCGAAAAAGCTATGTTCGCCAGGAACTATTCGCCAGCGAACTATTCGGGACATCTCTATACAGACTACAAATCCACCTGCATCTGCATTTGCCAGTGAATTGAAATAGAAAAAAAAAAAAAATTTAACCTAGTTGTTACTGCCAGTGCCACTTTCACCCACTTTAAATTCACAAATTTAGAATTGTTTTATTGATGTGTGATTTCGTTTTTTACATTTTTATTTCTTGTAAAATATAGATTTGATTTGCAGTGTGCTTCTGCTTTGGAAATTGCAAGTAATATGCAAAGTGTATTAATGCAAAAGTTAACCATGCCTACATTGAGTGTGACAGAAATAGTGTTGCAGGCAGGGTACAGCATCATTGAAGATGAAGAATCAGTTTGCAAAGCATTTTTTTCTGGTTAACTTTGGCAAAAATTTTGCAGATCTATTCAATCCAGCAAGAAGCAACCCATTTACACACACATACACACACACACACACACACACACACACACCGATGATAGTGCCAGTTGTCAACAGAAACAGGTTGGACATGGTCAGTTAGACTCCTCATCAGCCCAGAGAAGTGCACATCAGTCCACTCTTAAATATATTTTGTTGGATATCATTCTAGCACCATCTCAAAAAATCAGTTGAGCAGATTTATTTAGCGCTCCAACTGGCCAGCATGCATTTATTTCCTTATTTTCATTTAAAAAAAAAATATTAATCCAATTTTCACAACTGAGAATTGACATTGCAAAAATACCTGATATTGTGTAACAGTGATGCTACCACTGCAGATATAGGTGGGGGTTGCTAACATGGTACTGTATTTTTTACACTCTCAAAGGAATACTATATGCATCAAAACAATGTAAGCTTAATGTGGCTAACCTGTCCCCATATGGCATTAATGTTGCACAAAGTATATGTCACTGGGCAGTCAATAACAATAGAGTTGTAGGAAGACTATGGATTGCGCTCCACTGTTTCAAAGGCCAGGCACCATTGTAGCTGTTTTGCATTTTTGCACAGTCATATGTACAATTACCCTTCTTTTTTGGGTTGTCCCATTTGCCTTCCCTTCATTTTGTTATAGAAATTTGGCCGAGCTGAAACTTTGCATGACCTAAGTCTGCCATTTGCATTCTTACATTTATTTTTCTGCTTAAGTGGTTTGGAAGAGCCACATTTTTCTGCCCTGAACACGTCTAATGTTCAATGTGTGTGAAGCCCCATGGATGAGGAGCATGTACATCATAAAACTCCAAGTAATTCACAGAGACATCTAATGTGTATGAGCAGTACATGTTTTTCTATCTACTAAGCCACCATGAAATAGTAATTAGGAGTAATCCCAAGAGGTACAAAGTAAGACAGAACAGCCAATTATAAATTACCAGAGAAAGCTGCAACATAATTAATACACTGTGGATTTGTATTTAAATTATGAGAAATTGTTAGGCAGAAAAAATGTAACTATGCTGTGTGTATGGTATGTGTAAACCCAATAAAACTCATGATATGTATGAAAATAAACAGGGATAAACAGTAAAACAGAGATACACATAAATGAAGACTGACATATACAATAGTTGTTCTGCTGAAAATATTGTAGAAATAGTTTCCACAAACTGTTTCATATTGAACAATGTTATCATTAGGTATTATTCTTTTATTGGGTTTTGCCTGTGAAAAAATCCTAAATAAATTTACCAAATCAAAGGTCAGTAAATAGCTTTTGAAATCTCTTAACTTGAAATATATTCTCAATGAAGAACTCAGATTATGCGTGGATACTCTTAAAGGTTAAGTAGATGTTAATTAAACATAGTACTTGGAAAAGAATCGTTGACACACTATCTATTGCATACCACTACTAGGCAATTTTACAAAACAAATTCAAAAGGTTTAGCAAAAATTACATTGCTGTATAGGATATAATTTTATAACATGACAGGAGGCTTCGTATTTGCTTAAGACTTTCTTTACTTAAGCTTCACAGCTTCACAGCAGCACTTTTTTACTTAGTAACAGGATAACCAATCAGAAAAATTTAACATGGTATAAAAGTCCCTCCCTGTGACGTCACTTCCTCTTTCTTTGCTGCTTCACACCAGTACAGGTCAGAGTGCCACTGTCTCCTACTTTTCTGTGGGTTCTGTGGTTTATTCTTTATTCTTTATTCTTTATTTTTTACCTATCCGTTTCTGTCATAATTTCACTTTATATACGGTTTTTTATTCCTAGGCGTTTGTTTCCTACCCTATCTTATTTTTTCCCTAAGTTTCTCTTAACTTAGTTCTTATTACCACCTTATTTTTCTTTTCTCATTCTTACAGTTACATTTCTGTTTTGTATATCTATCGAATGTATTATATTTAAATTTTCTAATATACAGTTTTTAACAGTCCGGGTTGCGGTCGGCATATTTTGCCCCGTTTTCCCGGGCTTTCTGGGCCGTGGAGAACGCCTCCAGCGGCCCCGAGCGCGCACGGCGGCCATCTTGGATCTCGCACACCTCTGCGAGATCCAAACGGCCGCTTCTCTTCCTTGTGCGCATGAGCACGATCGCGGCGGCCATTTTCTTGGAGCCGCGATCGGAGCCCAAATAGCCGCACGGCGGCCATTTTAACTGCACTTCAGCAGTTCCTTTATTTCTAACACCTGGATAAAGATTTATATATATTTTACACTACTATTTTTCAGATAATAATAATATTACCTCAGAGTAGGCTTGATTTCACTCCCCTTGGAAATACCTCACTCTGTAATTTCAATTTGATGAGTTACTGGCTTATACTACTCCCCCTGGCGGTGAATTGAAAGTACTATTTATATTTCGGTTTTATATTCAACATCTCATTACTGTTGGGATTACCCCATTACCATTCAACCTGAGTTTTTCATCGTATTTATACTGATTTATTGTAAGGTTAAATCCCTAAATATATTTATGATTGCTGTTATGATATACAGCCCATGATTGGCCCGCTTTGTCTGTGCCGCTATACCTCTATACGGGTTTGAAATATTACTCCCTGAGGTTATTAAGTCTGGGTGACCCCCAGCTACAGCTTGCACTGTTTTAAAACATTTTAATAAAGTTTTGTGTTATTTCGGACGGCCTCAAATACATTCTAATGCTGGCCTATTCTGCCCCATAGGTATCATCACTATTGCTATGGAGGCTTCAATCCAAGACCAAAACTTACAAGCTGTTATAAATGCGGCTGTTGCCGCTTCACTGGAAAAGGCCCTGGCTCGGGTGCTGCCCATTGAGCCTAAAGACCCAAAAACTTCTGAGCCCCCGCCTTCTGAGGAAGAGGCGGATGATTCAGATTCCACAAGAAGGAACCCTTCCAAACCCAATAAAAGATATTGGAAAGGGGATGGGCCAGAACCCCTCAAACGCAAGGGGAAAGAACCGGCAAAACGCCCGAAACAGACTGACACCAAAACTAAACATCCCGTGCAACCTACTCTGTCAGAGGAAGAGGACGACTCCTTTGATTTACACCCCTTGGCCATCCTAGATGAGTGGCAAGCCGACCACTCTTCTGAAGATGAAGAAGACTGGCCTGTGGCTTCTTTTAAAGGGGCACCTTTCCCTCAAGATTTTAATAGAGATCTCACAACAGCGGATTCTGTACCCGAACAGAACCCTTCGGAAGACGCCGAAACCTTTATGGATACACTGGGTCAACCCCTATTTGACCCACGGCATATCAGATATCCTCGGTCTTCGGAATGGTCACTCCCATTTCATCTCTCCCAATATATCCATTTCTGGATCAGGAGACCACTAGACCGAGAGGTCCGCAAGCGCCTAAGAGCGGAATGCCCTAGGCCGACCTTGCCGGACAAGGTAGCCATGACCCCGGAGTTCGATCCAATGCTCTGCACATACCTAGCCAGAACTGGCCGTGACCCTAAAAAGGGCATCGAGCGCAGCCTACGCCTCACCCAGGACAAGATGTTGGATGTCCTGGGGCCCCTGGCAAGAATTCTACTATTGGCTGATGAAGCCCTCACTAACGAGGGCCCCTTAGACCCATCGGTTATAAGAGAATGGGCACTACGCTCCATTTGCCTGCTGGGCAATGCAAATACTTCCCTATGTACGGAGCGTAGAAAAGCAGTGCTGCTGCGTATGGATGCCAAATTAACTGATCTGGGCACCAAAGAATTGGGCCCCAAGGCTAAGGGTCTATTATTTGGAGAACCCTATATCAAAGAGTTACACAAGCATGTAAACTTATACACTACTTTGAACAAAGCACAATCATCCATGAAAAGAGTATTCCACCAACAACCCTCTCGGGTTTTTGGAAGGGCTGGCCGTTCAAGGGGTCGTACAGTCAGCCGCTTCTGGGCCTCAGGCCAACGCCAGCGACCCCCCACCTCATCCTTCTTCCCCAACTACCAGTCAAGGGGTTTCTACACCCAAAGAGCAGACAGGGGAAGAGGAAGCAGAGCCCGTGGACGCAACAGATACCCTACAGGTGAGACTTCCTACCTTTCATCTTACTACGATTTATCATGCGGGCAGGTTATTACATTGTCTAGATATGTGGAAGACGCTGTCTTCAGATACCTGGGTTCTAAACACAGTCCGGGGTTATTTGATAGAATTTTATTCTCTTCCTACTCAAACAGGTTTTCCCCATTACCCGATAATGTCAAGAGCTCAAACCACCCTCCTCGATTCGGAACTACGTTCCTTACTAACAAAAGGAGCTATTCAACCAGCTCCACACGACAAAGGCTTCCTAAGTTCCATCTTCCTAGTCAAGAAGAAATCAGGGGAATTTCGCCCAGTAATCAACCTTCGTCAGTTGAATACTTTCGTGATATACAGGCATTTCAAAATGGAAGGGATTCATCTACTCAGGGACATCCTCCGACCAGGAGATTGGTTCACCAGACTCGACCTCAAGGATGCCTACCTCTCCGTACCGGTACATACATCCAGCCGACGTTTCCTCCGCTTTCTTTGGCACCACCGGGTCTTCCAATTCACCTGCCTTCCATTCGGCCTGAGTTCCGCTCCATGGTGCTTCACCAAACTACTCAAACCAGTCACCGCGCATCTTCGAGCAAGAGGCATTCGCTGCCTAATCTACCTCGACGACCTCTTACTACTCTGCGACGACGCATCCAGTCTACAGTCACAAACGAACTACGCATCTTCATTGATCGAATCCTTGGGATTCGTCATCAACAAGGCGAAATCCTCTCTGACTCCATCCCAAATTATTCAATTTCTCGGCTTCGAGATCGACTCCTCTACCTGTGTCCTCCGCCTACCTCAAGCCAAACTAACTGCGATCAGGAAGGAACTACGCAAGACGCTTCGACAAGTGGATATCCCTCTCCGAGGTTTAGCTCGGATTGTAGGCCTACTTTCGGCTTCCATTCAGGCGATCTACCCAGGTCCCCTCCATTATCGGGCCATGCAACGTCTGAAGGCTCAGTTCCTCCAGACCCATCCATCATACGACCAGAGGGTCCCGATCACTACCGAGGTGAGGGAGGAACTCAACTGGTGGCTCCGCCACATGTCTGCCTGGAATGGCAAAGCAATTTTCGGCCCCACTCCAGACTTCGTGGTGGAATCAGACGCGAGCCTCCAAGGCTGGGGCGCAACTTGTCATGCAACTTCCACCGGGGGACCATGGACCGCGGCAGAACACTCTCTCCACATCAACTGTCTGGAGTTAATTGCAGGTTCGTTCGCAATCCGCAGTCTGGCCAACCACCTCTCAGACTGCTGTATCCTCCTTCGAATGGACAATATCTCAGCTGTCCAATACATCAACAAACTGGGAGGGGCCAGATCACGTACCCTATCCGAAGTGACAAAGGACATCTACAATTTTTGCTTCCAACGCAACATAACAATTCGAGCAGAATATCTCCCGGGAGAAACGAACATTACTGCGGATTGGTTCTCCCGGCATTGGAGGGACGTCAGCGACTGGCGCCTGCACGAATCAGTTTTCTTCCACATCTCCAAGCTCCGAGGACCGTTTACTCTGGACCTTTTCGCCTCCCGAACGAATTTTCAAGTCCCACATTTCTTCAGCTGGCTACCAGACCCAGAATGCTTGGCGGTAGATGCCTTCCTTCAAAAGTGGCCGACAACGGGAGCCTACGCCTTCCCTCCCTTCGCAATGATCCCGAGAGTCCTTCTCCAGATCCGCAGACAACAAGTCACGCTGGTACTGCTCACCCCGCTCTGGCAGGGCCAAGCATGGTTCCCAGATCTCCTGGACCTATCCTGCCAACATCCCCTCCTTCTACCTCCATGGCCCAACCTGCTAGAGGACCCCCAAGGAAACCCTCATCCGATGATAATTCAGGGCCACCTCCAACTAGTGGCTTGGACTCTTTCAGGGGATCCTGGAATTTTGGAGAATTATCGCAGAGAACTAAGGAACTCCTCTGGGATTCTTGGGCACCTGGAACCAGAAGATGCTACCTTTCCTCCTGGGGTGCTTGGTGCAATTGGTGCCTGGAACGGAATACCGATCCCCTTACAGCCCCTAGACAGTTCATTTTGAATTTCCTCTCACATCTATTCGACTTAGGCCGCTCATACCGTTCCATCAACGTTGCCCGGTCAGCAATTTCAGCGGCCCACGTGCCTTTAGAGGGAGCTCCGGTTGGCCAGGACCCTTTGGTTTGTAGACTATTGCGGGGCATTAAACTAGCTCGCCCCCCAACACCGAAATACTCCCACCTATGGGACGTTAATGTCATGATTCGCTTCCTTGAAGCTTGGCCGAACAACGAGGATCTAACCCTACGTCAACTCTCAGCAAAATTCACTCTGTTACTTTGCCTCATCTCCTTCCGAAGAGTATCAGACGTTCGAGCATTCGACCATAACGCTATCAACTTCTCCCCAGAAGGTGTCACCTTTTCCGTATCCAGACGGACAAAATCAAACTCCTCTTCAGTTTTTTACCCTTATTTCCCTAACCATCCAAAATTGTGTGTGGTCTCTCTTCTCTCTCGTTATTTATCAGTCACCTCCTCTCTACGTTCAACCTCCTCCAGCCAACTATTGATCTCATACGTCCGACCCCATCATCCCGTATCAACCACAACCCTTGCCAGATGGCTTAGGTGGTTGCTCTCCCTAGCCGGGATTGAAACTTCCTTCGGAGCCCACTCCATCAGGGGTGCGGCGGCATCAGGAGCATTCAACGCTGGAGCCTCTCTTCGGGACATCCTTCACTCAGCAGACTGGTCCAGGGAACAGACGTTCCGCAACTTCTACTTTCGTCCAGCTGTGCACGCTTCCTTAGCCCTCCTGGGGGAGCGTTAAAACAGCAAATACGAAGCCTCCTGTCATGTTATAAAATTGTAGATTATGCTAGCTTTAGTGTACTGATAATCTTAATTTTATTAATGACAGGAGGCGAGTATTTCCCACCCATTCACCTTCGTTTCTTCCCCCCCTTAGGTTGCCTCTTTAGGTAAGTTTATCTAAGATATGAGTAACACGCTATGTATATTCTACCAAGGGGGGCTAAGGATTTTTCTCCATGGTTATATAAATTAACTCTTTAGGGGAGGTGGTCTATTATATATGATTTTTTCTAATTACTGGACACCATAATTTTAGAAGTCCAATTCTCGGATTAATCCTTGGTTTCGACTCTGCTCTCTCGTTTCAGCATAAAGCCCCTCAAGAGGACAAGTCTAGCCGCTGTCTCATCTCAAGCTTCATCTCAGCTCTACTAGAAGTCATGTTTTCGTTCCTGTTCCCTCTCAAGCATCAACTTTCTCGTCTGGCTTTTCCGGATTTCTCATCGGTTCCCTTTACAGTTTTCCCGTTCCTTTTGTTCGCAGCCAGAAAGAGGAAGTGACGTCACAGGGAGGGACTTTTATACCATGTTAAATTTTTCTGATTGGTTATCCTGTTACTAAGTAAAAAAGTGCTGCTGTGAAGCTGTGAAGCTTAAGTAAAGAAAGTCTTAAGCAAATACTCGCCTCCTGTCATTAATAAAATTAAGATTATCAGTACACTAAAGCTAGCATAATCTACAATTTAACATGCCGACTGCCACATGAGAGTTGAAACAATATTCATTTAATGCTAAATAGAGCTTAAAATTCATGAACACAAATCATTTCACAAATTGACTGTGTGCATAATGTCCACACTTTCAGAAAACACAATTTAATCTGTAAATGAACCATAGCTTAAATATGCTGTTTTTAAAAATATAATTTCTGAAGAATCATTACAAGTTGTTAATGCATCAGTATGGGGACTTGCAAAATAATAAAATAAAAATGCATTCTGTCACTTAAACATTGTAATTCTGCTGATAAACACATTGAAAAGTATACTGTATTATTTAAGTTGAACTGGTACATTCACAAAAATGTTGAAGCATGCCAAGGTTGATAGTATAATCAAAACCATCACAGCGTAAACAATAGTTTAACTAAAAATATCTAAACTAACATAGTTTAAAGGCTGACTTATTGGTATAATCCATTTAGAGATTTAGAGATTCCTAGTGTAAATCAAATCTACAGTAATCTAACTATTAGTCAGGAAAGGCCCTCCCTTCTTCTTTCATGTGCAGAAAGGTTTAGCAAGCTAGGGATGAGTGGCAGAGTAGAGGGTAGAAGAATAAGTAACTAGGGGTCTAAATAATGTCCTATGCTCTATCCTCACCAGTCTGGATGGTGTGATGGTGGGTTCTTATACAGTGATGGGGATAGGGGTGTTATAGAATTATTAAAACCTTTATTAAATTTCCCATTAACTCCATTAACTTCATTATATGACAGATTTTCCTAACAGCATTTAGAATATTAGAAAGAGAATGTATTTTCTAGAAGGATATGAGTAACACTGGAATTGTCAAGTTCCTGTAATATGAAACATTGTATGCCATAGTTAGATCATGAGAACTGTACTAATGAAATGTCCATTCACTAAAAAGCCTTGAACCTGACCTCGAATCTAACAGCACTAACTACTCAAAATGGTGCCTAGAGCCCCCTCCCATCGAGTGAAGCCTCGTGCTAGCAAGATGGCGTCTGAGCCATCGTGTCCACTCCCGTGTCCAAGATGACGCCACCTCTCGGTGGGAGGACATTTAGCCGGCCACTTAGTACTTAAGCCAATTAATAATATTGATGGGTGGGTATTGACATAGCCACTTAACACCTAACCCAATTAATGATGTTTATTTGTTGTTATCTTGATATTCTATGATGATGTAATATTGCTCTTATAAGGGTCTGTGAGCCCGCTTTTTAACCAGATGCCATTAAATTTTCTCGAAGTTCTTTTAACCTGAACTCCATGTGTCAGTGTGAATTTACTTTTGTGTATACGCAATTTAATCATCTCTAATTTGGACAGGAACAGATAGTCATTCAAACTTATTTGTTTGCTTAAAAGAATCTATATCAATTTGGCGCATCCAACGTGGGGCTCCGGGTTATGGCCTTTGGCCGGTCAGCCGTCCTAGAAGACGCTGGACGGAGGAATCCTGGGGGAAGGAAAGGAGACTGATCAATTCCCAGTACACGGTAGAGACTGCTGCAGAGCCTAGCCGGTATGTTCCAGCCCCTTTGATTGACCCGTCCCAGTGTCTGCGACTGCTGCCGGGAGGACATCAAAGTCAGGTAATAACTTGCCCGGGGCCTTATTGTTACCCACCTCTTTACCTGCATTTTGCCTATCTGTTGCCTGGGTGTGTTTGTATTGGTCTGTCTTTAGTTTAAGTGCCCGGGTAGAGTGTTTGCCTGTTTACCCCTTTTAGGAGCCACGTGGCTGTGGCTGTAAGGAAAAAGGGGGGTGGACCTGTGGAAGTTTTCCTGGGGGTCTTCTTTTGCCTGTTTACCTCTTTTAGGTGCCGGGTAGCTGCGGCAGTAAGGAAAAAGGGGGGGGGGGGGTGGGGAATCTGTGGAGGTTTGTGTAGACTCATAGCTTCCTGGGTGTTCCTCTGGTGTCACTTTGATAGCCTAGCTAGCCTCATTGTGCACATTGCTCTGCTTGCAGAGAGGTGGCACCCTCCAGCCTCGAGCGCTGAGGCTGGTGGCATTCCAATTTTATTTGTGGCGCGTGGATTCGGGCAGGCATTGCTGTCTCCATCACCACGTGGTAGTGAGACTTACGGGTGGGTCCGTAGGGGCACTACGGGAGTGAGGGAAGTGGTGGTCACGGGTACCGGTCCACTTTAACGGGGGAGGCGTACGTAACTCGGGCCGGTGTTAGCTGTTTTCCGTCGCCGCAGGTAGTGAGACTTACAAAAGTAGTTCTCCGAGCGGGGACACTACGAGGTTGAGGGAGGTGGTTTTGGCCACATGAGTAAAGGAAAGGGATTACTGTTGAATTTATTTGAACTGTGATGCATGCACTGTATTTCAATTGAAATGTTGTCTTAATTGGGAGTCATTCAAACTCCTGTGTCTATCTCTACTTTCACTTTTTACTTTTACTCTACTTCCTGTGTTATTTACACTTTCCCCTCCTATTTCTCTTTGTGAGAGAAGTGATTGGTCACACACTTCTCACCTCGCTCCAATCCGTGGCTACCTCGGGTAGGCGGAATAAGTGACTAGTCTACGTTTTGGGAAGACGCACATAGGGACCCACCCTTACGTGGCAGTCGAGCATTGTAGACACTCTGTTTCATTTTCTTCCTCTATATCTGGGACGCCTTTTATAGGGGCAATGGGACAGGGGTTAGATAAGCCCAGTAAGGGCTGGTTAGCGTGTGATCTAGTTGAAGACAGAGAGGGTGAAGAGATGGTTAAGGGAGTTGAAAAGATTGCTAAAGTGTGTAGAATTGCTGTACCTTCATGTGGTAGATTACAGCCAGAGAGCTGGCGCAGATTACTGACAGAGAAGAAAGGCAAGCTTACAGATAATGATTTGCTTCGTACAGCAGAAGCCTGGTACAGTGTAGCAAGAGCTATTCAGCAGGAAGGTTGGGTTGAGGAAGATATTGATCACAAAGGTTTGAAACTGTATGTATATCATAATAATTATGTTGCTGGGGGATTCCCTCAGCCAGCGCCCCAAGATGGCGCCCAGGGGATGTCCATTCCCAAGGTTCAGTCAGCAATGAGTGACATTCAGCTGACCATGTTCCCCACCCCTAACCCTCCCATCACCCATCCCATCATCGCCCCTGTTTACCCAGTCCTGAATTCTGATGGATCTTTATTCTCCCCCCATCATCCCTACAACTATCATCACCCTCATCTATCCCCGCACTATCTTCCCTGCCTAATCCAGCTATTCCATCCGTCATTCCTTCTCTACGCTCTCTCTCCGTCAATAATCCTACCCTCCCACTTGCACCCACCCAGTCCACTAACCCCTCCTCACTTGCTTTTACCCATCCTACTACACCCGCTTCGGTCCCTCCTAATAAACCTGCCTCTGCTAATCTCTCTCCGTCCTCCCTTCTGCCTACTCCTCCCGCAGCCCAAGTTCCCCCCTCCCCACCTTCACATCCCTACCCCGGATATCCCACCTCCCTTCCTAATCCCTACCCAGCTATCTCGCCCTCCCCAGGTTCCACCTTAGCCCCTGCCCAGATGGCCTGGCCATACCCCTACCCCTATCCCGTGGCCCTGTCCTATCCAAACAATCCCTTCTTCCCTTCCCTAGCCACACCCCAGGCCCCGTTCACGCCCATCCCGATACAGTCTGCCCCGGATGTACCCACATCCAACATGGCCGCCACTACCTCTCTTGACCCTAACGCAACTTCCTTTCACGCCTCCAATATGGCGGCCCCCAGTAATCCAGCACCCTTAATGCCGGTACTTCCAAATGATTTCTCACCCCGAGCTCATAACCAACTGGCCACCCCGGCATCCGGGATCCCCTCATATCCCCCGGTCCTGACACTGCAAGCGGCTCCGCTTCCCAGAGGGGTCCAGGTCACATACGAAGATGAATTTGAAGAGGTTGGCTCTCATGGTTACCATGGCTCACCGGATGTCGTAGAGCCTCAGCCTCGCTGTTCCCTCGATGATCCTTTCGGACATATGGGCCGGGGAGAGCAGGCTCCTCCTAAATATGTTTTTTTTAATCCCACTCAGGCTAGTGCTTTGATGAAATCACTCCCTGACCCAGAAAAGCAACCAATGCCTTTTTACCGAGGGATAGTTCAGATTCAAAAGACCTATTCCGCCGCATGGCGTGATTTACTAAGCATTTGTGCCATTAAGGCCGGAGATGCTTACTGGCCTAGCATAGCCCGCCACCTAAGCACAAATTTGCTTGAGACTGATACTGATTACTCTTCAGGAATAGCATTCTGCAACCAGCTAAAGGACTGGGCTAAGGATAAACTTGCGGATCAGGCTGCTGGCCTTACTGATATAGTACAGGAAAAAGGAGAATCAGTGGAAAGGTTCCATGCAAGACTGTTTCAAGTGTTCTCAGATTTGGGATTTGATCTTATTAATAAGATTCATTCTCAAATGCTGTCCGGTGCCTTTGTCCTAGGCATCAAAGACTCTATACGCAAGGGGATCATTGCTGCACGCCCTGAATATAGAGTTGTTTCTCTGGATACATTACTCCAGGTGGCTAGGGGACTAGAATCTGCTCAGACTCCAAGAAAGCCCAATTCAGCTCCCCTTATGGTGTCCCGCCCCAGCACTGTTCCCAGGGGAACCAGACCAGAAGATGGATTCTGCTTAAATTGCCATGCAAAAGGGCACTTCAAAAATGAGTGCCCAGAATCCAAGAAAGTGACCAAGTCTGCTCCTGCCCCCAAGACCCCAAAAGCCATTCCACTTGTTGAGGAGCCAGAAGATTAGGAAATTGGCAAGCCTGTGTCATTAACCCCTGTCATGGCAGTGTCTTCAGGGGATCAAGGGGGGCCACTTGCCACTGTGACTCTACCCATTAAAGGACAACCTACTACATTTCTTGTTGACACAGGTGCAGCCCGAAGTGTTCTACGAGAACAAGACCTGCCAGACCCATCATTTCTGTCAAAAATTGATGTCTCTTGTGTAGGAGTGGATGGCCTACCAAGACAAAGTCCTTTAACAACTCCCTTACGGGTTGGCAACTATCCTAGCTTGCTTGCTCGTTTTGTGGTGTCCTCCACATGCCCCATTAACCTGTTAGGCGCTGATGTTCTTTCACGCCTGCAGGCATCTATCATCTTCACTCCAGATGGACAAGTAGAATTATCTACCCCTCTATCTGTTTCTGACACCTCAGCCTTGTGCTCCCTGCTTCTGATGCTCCATTTAGAACAACCCCATGGGGATGCAAAGGAACTGAGATCTAATTTCCCTGATTCACTAAAGACAGATGTTCCTGCAAAACTGTGGTCCTCAGGCCCAGAGGACAAAGGTCATCTAAAGGTACCACCTGTGATGGTAAAACTCATTCCAGGAGCAAAGTTACCAAGGAAATCACAGTACCCTTTGAAACCAGCGCAAGCTGCAGCTATCACAATTCAAATCCAAGCACTCCTGGATAAGGGTGCTCTTGTCAAATGTGAATCACCATGCAACACCCCGTTGTTTCCTGTAAAGAAAAAGACACCCAAAGGAGAACCAGAGAAGTACAGAATGGTCCAGGATCTCCGTGCAGTGAATGAAGCAACAGTCCTGGACACCCCTATTGTGCCAAACCCACACACTCTTCTCTCTGGAGTTCCACCTTCTGCAAAGTACTTCACAGTCATTGATCTGGCCAATGCCTCCTTCAGTGTACCCCTGGATCCAGTCTGTCAATACCTCGTAGCCTTCACACATGAAAAACAACAGTATACATGGACTGTCATGCCCCAAGGGGCACAAAATTCTCCAAGTCAATTTGCAAAAGCCATGTGTTCTATCCTTGATCCATGGCAATCTGACCATCCAGAGGTTGTCTTGCTTCAGTATGTGGATGATTTGCTGCTCTGTGGAGATGACATACCCACGACAGAAGAATGCTCAATTAATCTCCTTTGCTATTTAGCAGAACAAGGATGTAAAGCTTCACGTCTCAAGCTTCAATTCTGTCAACCTACTGTTATCTTCCTTGGCCATTGCCTATCTCAGGGTACTAGACATCTCACCCGTGACCGAGTCAGAGCAGTACTGGATATTCCACCTCCAAGGACTTCAAAGTCTCTACATGCCTTTCTAGGCCTCATTTCTTACTGCCGTGCCTGGATCCCAGAAGCTTCTCTGCTCATGCAACCACTCTATGATACCCTCAAATCAGACCCATTCTGCTTGACCATAGAAGCCCATGACAACTTCTGCACTCTAAAACGTGCTATTGCATCTGCTCCTGCCCTTGGCCTACCAGACTATACCAAACCCTTCAAGTTATTTGTCTCTGAAAGACAGGGCCATGCTACAGGAGTTCTTACCCAAGCACATGAATCTAGAGGACGACAAAGGGCTATTGGATTTTTCTCCTGCCAACTAGATCTTGTGGCCAGAGGAACCCCTTCTTGCCTTTGGGCCGTTTTTGCAGCCAGAGAACTAATTGAAAGAACTGCAGACCTGGTCCTTGGCCACCCTCTAGTTGTTTTGGCCCCTCATGACATTTCTGCCATCATCAACCAAGTACAACTCAATCATGTCTCTCCTGCCAGACACCTCCGTCTTCAATGTCATCTCCTGTTACCTGACAACATCACCCTCCAAATATGTCAGGTTCTCAATCCGTCCACCCTTCTCCCACTTCCTGAGGGGGGTATATACTATGGGTTTATCATGGATGAAACCTATATTTTCCTTCTTGCTGGCACCATCAAGAAGATGCATCCCAATTTATCCTTCTATGACGGACAAACACCTCTCTGTGATGGAGCAGGATATGCCTTCTGTACCATGTGGTACAAGCCAAACATCACTCCTGAACCTTGCTATGAAGATGAGCTCTATCATCTGGTAGAGGTGAAACTTACTTCACAAGACTTCTACTGTGACTCTGAAGGCAACAGTATGGTCTTGATTCATCTACCTTCAGAACTCAAACATTTGTCATTCCACATGTCCCTGTCACCAAGTTAAAGACAAGATCATGGAATGATCTTGGGCCCATGGAAAAATTATGGGCCACCATGAATGAATCACAGCTACAGGAAAATGGCGTTGTCAAATACCCAGCAACTGACCATCTAGAAGCATGGCCACGCCACTTCCTGGAAAATGAATTTCAAGATCTGGTCATAGTAAATGACTATGACCCAGAGACACCTCATGACTGTTTTGAACAGATGAAAATGGAGACAACACATCTACCAACCGTGCATGAGGAACAACTAGTAGATCCTGATCTCACTCTGTTTGTGGACGGTTCGAGGTATGCTGATGAAGAAGGAAAATACCACACAGGATATGCCGTAACCACAACAGATGAAATTATCAAGTCATCATCTTTACCACCAACAATGTCTGCACAAGAAGCCGAATTGCAAGCCCTGACTTCAGCGTGCAAGATCTCTGAAGGAAAGCGCGCCAACTAGTGTTGTCGCGAACCCGAAATTTTCGGTTGGCGAACGCGAACTTCCGCAAATGTTCGCGAACGGGCGAACCGTGCGAACCGCTATAGACTTCAATGGACAGGCGAATTTTAAAACACACAGGGACTCTTTCTGGCCACAATAGTGATGGAAAAGTTGTTTCAAGGGGACTAACACCTGGACTGTGGCATGCCGGAGGGGGATCCATGGCAAAACTCCCATGGAAAATTACATAGTTGATGCAGAGTCTGGTTTTAATCCATAAAGGGCAGAAATCACCTAACATTCCTAAATTGTTTGGAATAACGTGCTTTAAAACATCAGGTATGATGTTGTATCGATCAGGTAGTGTAAGGGTTACGCCCGCTTCACAGTGACAGACCAAACTCCCAGTTTAACGCACCGCAAACAGTCCTCTATATACAGAGTAAACATGGCTCCCTCTATATACAGAGTAACATGGCTCCCTCTGTATACTGTGTAAACATGGCTCCCCTCTATATACAGTGTAAACATGGCTCCCTCTATATACAGAGTAACATGGCTCCCTCTGTATACTGTGTAAACATGGCTCCCCTCTATATACAGTGTAAACATGGCTCCCTCTATATACAGAGTAACATGGCTCCCTCTATATACAGTGTAACATGGCTCCCCTCTATATACAGAGTAACATGGCTCCCCTCTATATACAGTGTAAACATGGCTCCTCTCTATATACAGAGTAACATGGCTCCCCTCTATATACAGAGTAACATGACTCCCCTCTATATACAGTGTAAACATGGCTCCTCTCTATATACAGAGTAACATGGCTCCCCTCTATATACAGAGTAACATGGCTCCCCTCTATATACAGTGTAAACACGGCTCCTCTCTATATACAAAGTAACATGGCTCCCCTCTATACAGGGGCGTACCTGGAGCATTTGGCACCCGGGGCGGATCCTTTATTTGGCACCCCCCTCCCCAACTTTGAAATGTAAAAAACAGCTGCAATTTTTTTTAAATGTATGTTTATGCAGTGTGTGTATAGTGTGTGTGTATAGTGAGTGTGTATAGTGTGTACAGTGTGTGTATAGTGTGTGTGTATAGTGTGTATAGTGTGTGCAGTGTGTGTATAGAGTGTGTATAGTGTGTGTATGCAGTGTGTGTATAGTGTGTGCATAGTGTATGCAGTGTGTGCAGTGTGTGCATAGTGTGTACAGTGTGTGTGTATATTGTGTGTATAGTGTGTGTAGTGTGTGTATAATGTGTGCAGTGTGTATGTAGTGTGTGTGTGTATAGTGTGTGCATAGTGTGTATATAGTGTGTATAGTGTGTGCAGTGTGTGTATAGTGTGTGCAGTGTGTATGCAGTGTGTGTAGTGTGTGTGTGCATAGTGTGTACAGTGTGTGTATAGTGTGTACAGTGTGTGTGTATATTGTGTATAGTGTGTGCAGTGTGTGTATAGTGTGTATGCAGTGTGTGTCCCCAAGCCCCTAGTCACACAACCAAATAAAAAAGTCCCTACCTACCCCCCTCACCCTAAAAAATAGTGAAGGGGGAATAAAATTACTACCCTGTAAAGTAAAATTCAACTTACTATTCAACGTCTTCTTCTTCTAAAATCTTCATTTTTTTAGCCCCAAAAAAGGCCAAATAAAAAGCCATCATACCCGTCGAACTTAAAAATAAAATAAAAAACCCGAGCACAAAAAAAAATTAATCCATCTTCACCCATGGAGGGCTCCGTGTCAGTGTTTATCAGGGATCCTTAGGATAGGTGTCAATCCATATCTGCCAAGTGACCCTATGTAGGGGGAACAGTCCCTATTCTGCTCTGTGTCAGTGTCTGGAGGGAGTATCTGCAGTAACACAGGGTGTCTGGAGGGAGTATCTGCAGTAACACAGAGTGTCTGGGGGTAGTATCTACTTGTAACATTTATATGCACTAAAAAAATAAAAAAATAAATTGAAAAAAAAAATAAAAAATGGTTGCAGCTTCCGAATTAATCTAAAATGGATGCTGTCCAGTAGGTGGGAGGGTCTGCTAGGGAGGGTGTGCTGCTGATTGGCTGTAATGTGTCTGCTGACTGTGAGGTACAGGGTCAAAGTTTACTCAATGATGAAGAATAGGGGGCGGACCGAACACCGCATGTGTTCGCCCGCGGTGGCGGACGCGAACATGCTATGTTTGCCGGGAACTATTCACCGGCGAACAGTTCGGTACATCACTAGCGCCAACATCTACACTGATTCAAGATATGCATTGGGCGTGGCACATGACTTTGGATTAATTTGGAAAACAAGAGGATTTCTTACCACTGCCGGTACGCCAGTCAAACACAGTTCTGCAATCAAGGAACTAATGGATGCCCTCCTACTCCCAGAAGAAGTGGCCATTTTGAAAGTGAAGGCACACGGGAAATTGGATACAGATGAAGCAAAGGGCAACCATTTGGCTGATCAGGCTGCTTAGCAAGCAGCAAGAGAATTGCAGGAAGTGGATGAAGGAGTGTCCGGACACGAAGAAATTCCTATTTTTACCTTGCAGACTCTTCCTACTGACCTAAGAATCCTACGGGAACAACGAGCTGCAATTGCCCCTGAGGAAATACAGAAATGGAAGAAGAAAGGAGCAGTCCTAAAAGATGGAGTATACTACAACAATCTTAGATTCTGCCTCCCTAAGAATTTATATCCAGCAGTAGTCCAATGGGCACATGGACCTGCACATCTGTCAAAAGACCTAATGGCTGCCCTCATACAGAAGTATTATTAAGCACCTGGAATTACTACACTGGTCAACAACTTTTGCAAGGCCTGTGTCATTTGCGCAAAATGCAACCCAGGGGAACCAACCAAAGTGCCCTTGAAACACCTGGCTAAGCCTATGTACCCATTCCAGAGAATTCAGATTTACCACATACAAATGCCAAAGAGTGGTCCCCATGAATATGCACTAGTGATAGTGGATATGTTTTCAGGATGGCCAGAAGCCTATCCAGTAGCCAATATCACTGCCAAGACAACAGCAAAGCGTCTACTTGCAGATATTGTATGTAGATTTGGACTCCCAGAAGTTATTGAGAGTGACCAGGGCCCAGCTTTTACAGCAACAGTGACTAAAGAAATTTTGACCGCTCTGGGGGTGACCCTAGCTTTCCACACCCCCTACCACCCACAAAGCAGTGGCAAAGTGGAGCGCATGAATGGTACCCTAAAAGCTAGAATGTTAAAGATGTCACAAGAAACCAAGATGCCCTGGCCAGAAAGCTTGTCAATAGCTTTATTCAGCGTTAGACACACACCTAGAGGGAAGCACTCACTATCCCCATATGAGATTCTATTTGGGACTGCACCCAGACTAGGTTGTTATTACCCCCAACAGCTTCAGCTTCAAACTGATGTTTTGGTAGATTATGTAACTGAACTTGCAAGTGCTTTGAACAAAATACATGCCCAAGTTTTCTCTTCAATTCCAGATCCCGATTTCGATACGGGTACCCACCGCCTACTTCCCGGAGATTGGGTCCTGGTCAAGAAATTTGTGCGGAAACACACCCTGGAACCAAGATTTGACGGACCATTCCAAGTTCTCCTGATCACTTCAACCTCCGTCAAGTTGGCTGGCAGGCCACATTGGATCCACGCTTCCCATTGCAAGAAGACTCCTGCCCCAGAGGAAGCAGACACCGCACAACCATGTACCCCTGGTACATTATCACCTTAATTAGCCTAATTAAGGCCCAACAAGTAGCCATTACTAAAGATGCCAGTGGGTATACCTTCTGGTACAATTCCTCATGTACCCGTGTGGCTACATATACTTTTGACTATTGTGACATTGTAGACTGCCCATTCCCTATGTCACAAATTCAAACCATCTATAGAGATATACCTCATGTAAAAGACCCCTATGTTTGTGTAGTTGACAAACAATGGGGGCATAACTGTAACCATTGGGGGGCTGCAGGGTGGAATGCTGGGCCTGCCTGGGGTTACAAACCCAAAAGTGCCTTATCTAAGGTAGATGACCATGGTAGATCCCTCCTCCAAAGAATGACTTTGAGGAAGCCTGGAGGAGGTACACCCATGAAATTAATTCTAAACATAGAGCATCCCAGTCCAACGGATGCAGACCAGTATGTAATGGGAATGTATTGGAAGAAAGGTTCCTATAACAA
Source organism: Pelobates fuscus (assembly GCF_036172605.1). Taxonomy (NCBI): domain Eukaryota; kingdom Metazoa; phylum Chordata; class Amphibia; order Anura; family Pelobatidae; genus Pelobates; species Pelobates fuscus. The sequence continues at coordinate 194,196,592 of NC_086320.1, read as the reverse complement.
ATTGGGGCACTTCTACCTAAAAGATATGTGCCACTCTCCAGAGTGGCAAGGGGCTACCCACATGGTCCCAAACCCATTAAAACCACACATCCAGTCCTTTAACCCCTTAAGGACACATGACATGTGTGACATGTCATGATTTCCTTTTATTCCAGATGTTTGGTCCTTAAGGGGTTAAAGACATGATGGCCATTGCTAATCCCACCTTTGAAGATACCATGGCCGCTGAAACAGGTTTTAATTATGTTAATTTATGGTTGGAATGGATGAAATATAATGCCAACAAGCATAACAGAACCGCATGCTATGTGTGTGGTGGTGCCCGGCCTCACCTCGGCACCGTGCCCTTGACTTTGCCATTAGAAATAGAAAATTGCATATTAAGTCTTTTTGCCTACCATTACAATTTTAACAGGTCCCTCTGCAAAGCATGGACAGTAGAATATCCCCTCCTAATCAAGGATGTCAAACCCCCAGATGGTGTTACGATCTATAAGGGAAACTACACCTGTTATGCCAATTATGACGGAATTGGTAAGTTCATGGGTAACTTTTCCGAAGGATATTGTGCCACCTACAGAACTGTCCCTATGTACCTATTACAATTCCATACTAGGTCATTAGGAGATATTTACTGATTGTGTGGGGATTTACAGTTAAGATCCAGAATGGACAAGGAATGGTGGGGGAAGTGTACTCTGGCTAAAGCCATCATGCCCATACATATTATCTCTGACACACACCCTGACATACATGAGTCCATACACACACCAGCCAAGGTTAAGCGTGAAGCCCCAGTAAGAGGCAGTTTTGACCCCCACATTTATATTGATGCCATTGGGGTGCCTAGGGGGGTGCCTAATGAATTTAAAGCAAGAGATGAAGTTGCTGCGGGGTTTGAATCACTTTTTGCCATAGTTACTGCAAACAAGAATTTAAATTGGATTAATTACATTTATTACAACTGTGGTGGAATCTCGGTAGAAATAAATTTAGTAGGCCGAGATTACCACGTGGCATGTGTACGTGCATATGCTGACGTATCGGTCGGTTGGTTGCACGTGACAAGATACGATCAGTAGTGTACGGAGCATGTGCAAGAATACAGGATGTAGTATTCCCCTCCTCCATTGTGCTGGACAAGCCATGCGGTCAAGCAGGAAGTTAATTCTTATTTGTTTTGATTGGTTAAGAGAATGTGCGGGTGGAGCTTAATATGGGAGGAGTTATGTGCCTATATAAGGAGCCTGCATTATTGTCCGGGGCTCAGAACTTGTTGTATTTTGGTGACATTAGTCCCTCTGAGTCCCGATCGGTAAACCGAATAAAGAATCTCTTCCTTCCTCAAGAAACCTGTGTCCATCTCTCTGTGCTTGGCTTCCGTCAGTTTCTCCGGTATCATTTGGTGCATTGGCCGGGAAGCTCACCGTTCAACGGTAGCTGAGAAGCAGAGGCGTGAGACGGTCTATCTTTGCCCACGTTCTCTACGGCTGCACCCCTGAACTTCTGCGTGGACCTCCCTTCGTCTCGGCGCCACTGGTCTGTTGTCCAGGAGATCAGCGGCCTCTACGTAGTAAGTGCTGGGGTGTCCCCGTAGATGAGTGTGAACTCAGGTTCAGGAACGAGGAGGTAAGACGACCGCTGTTTTAGACGGCGGACCCACTAGGGGTATACCGATTGTGCGGTAGGCCCATAAGGGGTTAATCTGTGTATGGAATCTGCCCCCTCTGTCGGAGGGAAGGAGCAAAGGCGCACCGCTCAATTGAACGCTCTTTTTAGTAAGACCGTTTGATTTGGTTTGGAGTCAGGCGGGGTTCTGTGTAAATAGCCCTAGCCGGACACCGGTGTCTTGTCTAGACTAGCGTTCTAGGGTGTACAATTTGTTTGCTAGGTCGGAGGGACCGGGAGACTAAGCGGCGTCTGTGTAAATTCGGTCCGCTAGCTCTCAACCTATCTTGGCTAAGTGGGAAGGCGTGTAAATTTGGAACCCACTAGACTATTGATAGAGTAGAAAGACTAAAAGGGTTCTGTTGTAAATTCCGCCCTCTAGTTCGCTATATGTGGTGCTTGGGCGGTGTGGCTAACCAAAACGGATGTAGATAGTTTTAGGTAGTCCATCAAGGTACTGGCCAATAGATTAGTTGGGAATCGTATATGTGATAAAGATTGTTTAGTAACGTGTATATCTTGTTAGATAGCGTGAGCTCTGCCGTCTAGCGAGAGTTTTAATAGTGTGTTGCTGTATTATAGTGCACGGTACCATAACCCTGTATATTTACTGATACTGTATATAAGTACTAATAATTGTCGTCTATTGCATGTCTAACACCATAACCACTAATAATTGTATTGTGACCTTAAATTGTACTTTGACCTATGCTAACCGTACTGTAACTACTGTTTGTAAAAGACGATGTTACTGGGGTGTGTTATAGACGGGTAATTCATATATAGAGAATTATAGCGTGGGTGATGGTATAGTTTCGCCAAAGGGCATAATATCGATTACTTAGTGACTGGTGTAACAGCTGTGTGTGTACGGGAAGTGTTTTTATTGTGTTACTGTGTACGTTTCACTTGGTAACTGTACCACGTGGTGCTGTTGCCGAAGGAACGGGTGTGACTGTTGAATAGAGTGTGTGTATAGCATTCATTGTCAACAACGCTCCATTGATAAGTATGGGCGCGTCGGAGTCGACGATTTTGGATCCCTTAGGATGTATGGTAAAGAATTTTAAAAAGGGATTCACAGTATGTGATTTTGGGGTTAAAATGTCTCCTGCACGTTTGATCACTTTGTGCACTAGGGAATGGCCTACTTTGGTTGCGGCATGGCCGCCACGTGGCAGTTTAGATCCAAATCTGGTACAGCGTGTACACGTGGCTGTATCAGGTAGGCCTGAACTTTACGGACAGTTTCCATACATTGATTGTTGGAGGCAGGCCGTAAACGACTTGCCAAGATGGGTCCTAATATGCCACGAGGAGCAATGTCGCCTCATGGTGGCCAGGACTTGTTTGTCCACTAGGACCACGGTTAAGCCCATTTTGGACACGCCCCCTGAGTCCGAGATCCCTATGCCGCCCCCTTATTTCTCTGCAAGGGGAAGTGATACAAGTACAGGAAGTTCTACACCCCCTCCCCCGTTGTCCCCATCTACTTCCACTTCCTCCTCTAGCTCAGAATCCACCCCATGCCATAATAAACCTCCCCTTCCGATATCAGCCCCCCGTTAAGCCCACCTATCCCGATTTGGCGCCACTTCGAGCTTCCGGTCAGGCTTCCTCTAGCCCGGCTCGGAATATTTTTTTTTTTTGTCAATCTTTCTTTTATTAAGGCATGTAGAATGGGGTACAGAAGAAAAATTGGGGGAAACATTCAAGAGATTTACAGCATAGGGTTGTTACATCAATCAGAGAGTAGATAATGTTTCCAGGAATGCGATGCCTCATTTTTAAAATTTTGTTGTTAAACTTTAGCTGGAAAATACAGGCCATGGGCCATAAGATCCGAATGGTAAGTCACAGAATTATTATAACCAGACATCTGGAGAAACCCGGTTAGACAGTATACGCTCAATTTAGGATTAACAGAACAAGCTTAACTTAAGTGGTACAAATTAAAGGAAAGATGTCAGGGTGATGATCAATATAGATGATATACACGGCTTAATAGCGCAGAATCTTGGCAGTAAAAGGCTAATAATTGGTCTAGTAAAACATGGGTAAAAACACGCTGGGAATTTGCGCCAGGCTTAATAACAAGAAAATCTTAATCATCATGAGGATAATTATCCGAGCCCAAGAGTGTTATAGAGTAAGAGACAGCAGGGTGGCATGCATAGTGGTAACGAGAACGGCAAAACTATATGCACTTATTATATCGTAAAGAGCACAATAAGGCTAATTTGAATAATGTAAAGAGACAGGTAAAACATCATGCTGTGTAAGTTCCTTGCAGGTTATGGTTATAAAAGAAGCTAAAAGGTTAATCCAGCTTGTCTACAGCAGCATCGGCTGAGCAGAGATATGACAGTATGCGATTAGCTGAGAATTTACTCTCTGAGCTGCCACTATGTTAGAGCTGTACATACTAGGTAGCAGGATACAGTGTAAAACTGAAATGATATGGTACAGTTCAGTTATAGACATGCAAATATATACATAATAACTGTAGCATAACCTTATTGTTGTGCAATTGGTTCGGGTAATCCTTTAGTGCTTCTCGTTAGTACCACTGCACATTTTATCACACTTAAAAAACCGAGCAAAGCTCTCTGCTCTATGCCAGGTTATATGGCCACTATGTTTGCTAAGACAGAGCTAGAATCCGTACTGTATCATGCAGTTATTAGATGCTTAAAGTCCATAGTTCGGTTGGTCAAATTGCAGTTTCTGCGTCGCGGGCTGGATTGTTAGATGGGGGTCGCAACCTGCAGGTTCCTGGATTACCTCACCCGATGCCCGTTCTGGTAGCTCTGCTTGCGTGACCGGGTAGACGTGGGTCGCGCCAGCTCCCTCTGGGTAGTATCGCCGGCAGCGACTGCAGGTGGGTCAGCAAGGAATGGAAGTGGTTGCTGCAGGGGGCTTCTCCCTTCCTCCGGGCATAGTGTGGGGTTGGCACCTTATGTCCACAGACTCGGTTGCCTCTCGGGGCCGGGTCTTTCCCATTATGGGCGCTGAGGAGGGTCTTGTTGGTCATCCGCCGCCTGCGGCGGGCGGCTCTCCGGCAATGTGGTAGGTGTATAGGAGGGAGTCTCCTAGCGTACCCCTGCCCGGGTGGGTGTACCGCCCGTCGGTGCGTGGCGGTTGTTCCTGGGGTCTGCCCACTCTGCCTCGCAGTTTGGGGCTGCCTTGACTCTTACATGCAGTTAGAGGTTTGGAGTGCCATCCGCTCCTCCAACATCTTCCAGAAACGGTTGAGCAGAGCGTCAAGCCGCTCATGCAGAGGCTGGGTGGAGGTTTGTTCCATAATTGGGCCTGTTGCCGCCATTTTAGGTGCGGTCGCTTGGTCTCTCGTTTCGCGCTCTCGGCTGTTCTCACCCATTACGCTTAGTTCAGGCTTCGGGTACACGCTTGTGTGGACCAGGATAACCCCCGCTGGTCCTGGGGGGGGGGGGGGTTGGAAGGCCCGATGCTGCGGGTGCTGCTTGTTTTGGCGGGTCAGGAGAGCGGACGTCTCTCCCATCCCCCATGCGTGGTAGGCCCAAAGTTCCCGGCCCGGTTTCTCAGCATATGTGCAGGCTTGTAAGGTGTCATTCTGTGCCTCAGTTTGCATGGTGCCGGTTGCTGTGTTGGCAGGACCGATTCAGGCAAGATTTCCTCAGTTTGTCGCCGAGAATCGGGCCCAGGCTCGGGAGCTCGCTGAAAGCGTGTCTGCTCAGCTCCCCGGTCAGGCCCCGCCCCCCCGGCTCGGAATATTTTATTCACTGGCCTTCCCCATGATAAAGCTTCTCTATCCGCATGTCTTATTACCCCCCGACCGGAACCCCTAACCGACGCCCCTCCACGAAGCCCTATACTAACCCGACAACTGACCGGTACCCAAAAACCTAAACATTACCAGATGCCTCTTCGTTTGAATCCTGGGTCAGCCTACCTTAATGATTTAGGTCAAATGGTGTATGCTGACCCAGTCTTCGTATATGTCCCGTTCACGACTACCGATCTCTTGAATTGGAAGACCCACAATTCCTCGTATACTGAAAAGCCACAAGCCATGACCGACCTGTTCACCTCGATAGTCCAGACGCATAATCCAACTTGGGATGATTGCCAGCAATTATTAATGACATTGTTTAACAACGAGGAGAGGACTAGGATAAATCAAGCGGCTATTAAAGCACTGGAGGAAGAAGCCCGTACTTTAAACCAAGCAAATCCAGGAGCATGGGCCGCAACTCATTATCTTAATGCTGATCCTGAATGGGATGTTAATGGCGCAGATATGGTTCAACTAAAAGCCTATAGAGACGCTATAATTGCTGGCATGAAAGCCGGAGGGAAGAAAGCCATAAATATGTCGAAGACAGTTGAGGTGATTCAGGAAAGTGATGAAGCGCCTAGTGTCTTTTATGACCGATTATTGGAGGCATACCGTTTGTATACCCCCTTTAATCCGGAAGACACTGAGAATTCCCGAATGGTAAACTCTGCCTTTGTCAGCCAAGCTTACGGAGATATTAAGCGCAAGCTACAGAAGTTAGAAGGGTTCGCAGGAATGTCCATCACCCAACTAATGGAGGTAGCAAATAAGGTGTATATGAATAGGGAATCAGAAAGTAAGAAAGAGGAAGAGCGCAAGATGCGTAAAAAGGCGGATATGCTAGCGGTAGCGATCGCAGGCGTAGATAGACGGGGCCCAGATAGAGGCGATAGTAGGTGGAATAGGGAACCCCTGAGTAGGAATCAGTGCGCGTATTGTAGAGAAGAAGGGCATTGGAGAAGTGAGTGTCCAAAAAGAAAGCAATACGAGAGAGACCCACCCAGGGCAGGTTATGGAAACTTTAGAGGCAGAGCGAGAGGTAGAGGAGGTCCCGGAGGGAGTAATAGTAATAACAGAGGAAGTGTAAGAGAAGATAGATACTATCCCACAGCGCAAAGGTCCCGCGATAGAGAAGATAGGGACTTTGTAGGATTGGCTGACACGGTCATGGAAAGCTATTGATACCGACCGGGCTCCATCCCCCTTGGTCGAGCGGAGCCTATGGTCGATGTATCAATAGGGGGAAAAAGGAGTGCATTCATGATCGACACTGGTGCTGAACATTCGGTGGTGACTGACCTAGTTGCTCCTCCATCTGGAAGAACTCTTACCGTAATAGGAGCAACTGGAAGGAGTGCTGCAAAACCGGTTCTTAAAAATTGACTCTGTACATTGGGAGGCCACGTAGTAAAACATCAATTCCTTTACATGCCTGAATGTCCAGTCCAATTGTTGGGACGTGATTTGCTATCCAAATTACAAGCGCAGATTACGTTCCTACCAAACGGAACAACATCATTAAAGTTTAATGGACCTTCAGGTATTATGACATTATCCGTACCAAAGGAAGAAGAGTGGCGACTTTATACAGCGTTGACTAGCCAAAACCCTAAGAGTGATGAATCCTTATTCAACATACCAGGAGTTTGGGCAGAGAACAACCCACCAGGACTGGCCCGCAATATTCCACCCATTCGAATCAAACTAAAGCTTGGGGTTTATCCAGTGAGCCTACGGCAATATCACATCCCACAGAAGGCTAAGAAAAATATTCAATCTTACCTGGATAAGTTCATACGGTATGGTATCCTAAAATTCTGTACTTCCCCCTGGAACACCCCATTGCTGCCTGTTCAAAAGCCCGGTACAGATGAGTATCGTCCTGTGCAGGACTTGAGAGCAGTCAATGATGCGGTTGTCAGTATACACCCAGTTGTGCCCAATCCGTATAACCTGCTTGCTTTAATTCCGGGCGGGGCTACCTATTTTACAGTCTTAGACCTCAAAGATGCCTTCTTTTGCCTTCGAATTGCCGCAGAAAGTCAATGTATCTTCGCTTTCCAATGGAAAAATGCTGTAACGGGCTCGAAACGCCAGATGACTTGGACAAAACTGCCCCAAGGGTTTAAAAACTCACCGACCCTATTTGGTTCAGCTCTGAGTCAAGATCTACTGGACACCCATGAGAGTGTGTATTATTACAATATGTAGATGATTTGTTGATAGCAGCAGTTACAAGAGAAATATGTCAGCAAGCAACACACGATCTACTACACATTCTCTGGAAGGCAGGATACAAGGTGTCTAGGAAGAAGGCTCAGTTGTGTCTGCCAACTGTCAAATATCTGGGATTCCATATCTCTGAAGGTCAAAGAATAATGGGGCCAGAGAGAAAAGAAGCTGTGTGCCAAATACCAACACCCAAGAATAGAAGACAAGTGCGAGAGTTCTTGGGGGCAGCAGGCTTCTGTAGGATATGGATTCCCAGTTATGCGATATTGGCGAAACCTCTGTATGCAGCTATCAAGGGTACAGAACACGACCACTTCCTATGGACTCAAGAACAGCAAACGGCATTTGAAGCTGTGAAGAGGGCTTTGATGAGTGCCCCAGCATTAAGTCTACCTGATCACACACGACCATTCTACCTGTATGTACACGAGCAAAGAAGAATGGCTGTGGGAATATTGACACAGTACTTGGGATCATGGCAAAGACCTGTTGCCTACATGCCTAAGCAACTGGACGCAGTGGCCAGCGGTCTTCCACCTTGTCTAAGAGCCGTAGCTGCAGCCGCCCTGCTGGTAGCTGAAGCCGATAAACTCACTTTGGGTCAAGAACTTTATGTACGAGTTCCACATGCAGTACAGACGTTGTTGGATTACAAAGGAAATCATTGGTTTAGTAACAGCCGTATGACCAAGTATCAAGCAATGTTGTGTGAAAACCCAAGAATGCATTTAGAGACTGTAAATACCTTAAATCCAGCTTCCCTTCTGCCGCAACCTACTGAAAGTCAACACGATTGTTTGGAAGTGATGGATGAAGTATTTTCAAGTAGACCAGATCTTCGTGATTTTCCCATCCAGAACCCCGATGTCCAATATTATACAGACGGTAGTAGTTATGTGAAAGAAGGGATTCGCTATGCAGGATATGCAGTAACGACGATAGATAAGGTGATAGAAGCTCGGCCACTGTCAAAAGGAACATCGGCACAAAAGGCAGAATTGATAGCACTGACACGAGCGTTACAATTGGCTGAAGGTTTAAGAGTGAACATCTACACGGACTCCAAGTATGCGTTTTTAACCACTCATGCCCACAGAGCTTTGTATAAAGAAAGAGGACTATTGAATTCAGAGGGCAAAGAAATCAAGTACGCAGCTGAAATACTACAACTATTGGAAGCAGTATGGGAACCGAAAGAAGTCGGTATTATACATTGTCGAGCGCATCTGAGAGGAGATGGTGATGTAACCAACGGAAATCGGATGGCAGATAGTGCAGCTAAGCGTGCCGCTGAATCAGGAAGACAGGAATATGTGGAACATATAGCTGCTCTTATTCAAACTCCACTGTCTCAATGGACTCCGGTTTATACAGCTCAAGAAGAGGAGTGGTTAAAGACTGAACCTGGAAAGTATTTGGAGAACAAATGGTATCAGTTAGAAGATGGGAGAATAGTTATTCCAGCATCACTAGCGGTAGAAATCGTCCAAAACTATCATAACGGGACGCATTCTGGAAGAGAGAGTACAGAAGAATCTCTCAGAAAACATTTCTACATACCAAGATTGTCCAACTTAACTCAAGCCATTGTACGAAGATGTGTAACGTGTGCTAAAAATAATGCAAGGCAAGGACCAGTAAAGCCACCAGGAGTTCAGTATATGGGGGGACTCCCTATGTCCGATCTACAAATTGACTATACAGTAATGCCTAAATCTGGTGGACATCGCTACCTACTAGTAGTTGTGTGCACCTATTCAGGCTGGGTAGAAGCATGTCCTACTCGTACAGAGAAAGCAGGAGAAGTTGTGAGATTCCTGCTACGAGAAATAATACCCCGATATGGACTACCCTGCTCTATAGGATCGGACAATGGTCCAGCTTTTGTTCATCAGTGCCTACAACAACTGACTCATATGCTTGGTATAAAGTGGAGACTTCATACGGCATATAGACCTCAGAGTTCTGGTAAAGTAGAGAGAATGAATAGAACTATTAAGAACCAGTTGGCAAAAATGTGTCAGGAAACCCAACTTAAGTGGAACGTTCTTTTGCCCATAGCTCTGTTGCGAAATCGCAGTACACCTACCAGAAGGATGGGTCTCTCTCCTTTTGAAATCATGTATGGGAGTCCACCTCCCGTACTTGGTAACTTAAGGGGGGATTTGAGTCAGTTGGGAGAAGGAATTACCCGGCAGCAGGTTGTAGAGTTGGGTAAGACTATGGAGGAGGTACAGAAATGGGTACAAGATAGATTACCTGTGAATATTTATCCCCCTGTTCATAGTTACCACCCAGGAGACCAAGTGTGGATTAAAGAGGGGAATAATGTACCGTTAGGGCCCAAGTGGAGAGGTCCTTATGTTGTTCTTTTGTCTACCCCTACAGCGATAAAAGTGGCTGAAGTGGGTTCATCACTCCAGGGTTAAACCAGCAGCGGTAGATTCTTGGCAAGTTACATCAGATCCAGAGAATCCCTGCAAGATCCGGTTAAAGCGCACGACTCAGTCGGAGTGACGAGGAAACTTGTGGATTACAAATTTTATTGTTTCAGAGATTGGTAAGTGAGTGTTTAGACGGCCATAATAAAGCCTGTCCGCTCACCGACGTGTAATTTAAAAGCCAGGAAAGTCTCGAAGGGACCCCTGTGAAGACGAGCAGAACTCCATTCCCTGCAGCCCTTACATCCTCGAAGCTGAGGTGCCTTCGCACGGACGAAGACTGAGGATGCAGCCGACGAAAGATGTATTTGTGATAATGTTTATTTATATGTATTTTTATATTCAGGAAGGTAGAGGTACCGACACTCCTAGCTGTGAGGTATGCATTAAGACTACAAGAACAGGTAATCATATTTCCCAGACCCTAATTTGGCATTCGCAATATGAGTGTAAAGGTGATGTGTCTAGGTGTAGATACTTAAATGTAGAGTATAGTGTATGCCATTTAGGGATAGGAGAACCTAAGTGCTTCAATCCAGAGTATCAACCCCGTACAATTTGGTTGACTCTCAGGAATGGAGATCCTCAGGGGACCCTAATAAACAAAATGGTGTTAGAATCCGTATATTCTTCGGGTGTTCTGCTATTTGATGCATGTAAAGCAATATCAAGTGGTAGAAAGCCGTGGAATGTATGTGGGGATCTTAGATGGGAGAGAACGTATGGGTCTAATGATAAATATATATGTCCCAGTAGTAAAAATAAGTATGTGAGTCCTAGATGCCCAAATAGGGATTATAATTTTTGCCCATATTGGTCTTGTGTGGGGTGGGCAACTTGGGGACAGACAGCAGACAAGGACATGATTGTGACTAAGTTGCCTACCAATCCATACTGTAAGTCTATGGAATGCAATCCAGTCCATATTCTTATAAATAATCCTGACCAATTCTTAGATAGATATGGTAACTTATTTGGGTTTCAAATATACGGGATGGGTTTAGACCCTGGGACAGTATTGTTTATAGGAATAGAGACCGATACCTCCCAAACTCATCAGGTATTCCATTCGTTTTATGAAGAGATGAGTATAGATAATAAGATCCCCCATAACGCTAAAAACCTGTTCATAGATTTAGCTGAAAGTATTGCCGGTAGTCTTAATGTAACCAACTGCTATGTGTGTGGGGGTACTAACATGGGAGACCAATGGCCTTGGGAAGCAAAGGAGGTAATGTCCGGTTCTGAGGCAGTTGAACAATTAATATCCTCACAAGCCGATTATCAGATGAGTGTTAGAGGTAAATCTGAGTGGAGATTAAAGACCTCCATCATATTTTATGTTTGCATAGCAAGGAAAGGAATGATGTTTAATACTTCTGTAGGAGAGTTAACTTGTCTAGGGCAAAAAGCTTATGATGATGATACAAAGAATACAACTTGGTGGTCGGCTTCAAATGTCTCAGAACCATCTAACCCGTTTGCAAGATAGGCCAATTTAAAGGACGTATGGTTTGATTTATCTATCACATCTAGTTGGAAAGCCCAAGCAAATTTGTACTGGATCTGTGGTAAGAAGGCCTATTCGGAGTTGCCACAGGACTGGGAAGGGGCATGTGTGTTGGGTATGCTCAAGCCATCCTTCTTCTTGTTACCTATTGAAACAGGTGAGACTTTGGGTGTTAAAGTGTATGATGTGAATCATAGGAAGAAAAGGGGACCCATAGAGATAGGCGCCTGGGAAGATGATGAATGGCCTCCCCAGCATATTATAGATTATTATGGGCCAGCCACATGGGCAGAGGATGGTACTTTCGGGTATAGGACCCCAATTTATATGCTCAACCGCATTATAAGGTTACAGGCGGTGGTTGAGATAATTACTAATGAGACCTCACAAGCGCTCAATCTTTTAGCGAAGCATAATACCAGGATGAGGACAGCAGTGTACCAAAATAGATTAGCCTTGGATTACCTATTGGCAGTAGAGGGAGGTGTATGTGGGAAGTTTAACCTGAGCAATTGCTGTCTTCAAATAGATGACGAAGGGCAAGCAATAGCTGAGCTTACTAGCCATATGGCTAAACTAGCGCATGTGCCTACTCAGGTATGGAAAGGGTACAATCCAAGTAGTTGGTTTGGTAACTGGTATGAGCAGTTTGGAGGGCTTAAGGCATTGGTAGGCGGAGTCATACTGATTTTAATGTTGTGTCTGCTCCTGCCTTGTCTTATTCCCTTAGTGGTTAGGTCTGTGCAAAGCCTGATAGAAAATATAGCAGAAAGGAAGGCTGCAGCACAGATAATGGCCATATATAAATATGAGGCTCTAGATCAGGGAAAACCAATGCAGGTAGAGGAGTGTTGAGGGATTCACATCATAAGAAAAGTCTGGTCTGGTTCATGGTAACCTGAGGTGCATGCAAATCAAGGTTAAGTGATGCCTCAAGTAATTGTGAAATATAAAGAGGCATCAAAGGGGGGAATGTGGTGGAATCTCGGTAGAAATAAATTTAGTAGGCTGAGATTACCACTTGGCATGTGTACGTGCATATGCTGACGTATCGGTTGGTTGCACGTGGCAAGATACGATCAGTAGTGTACGGAGCATGTGCAAGAATACAGGATGTAGTATTCCCCTCCTCCATTGTGCTGGACAAGCCATGCGGTCAAGCAGGAAGTTAATTCTTATTTGTTTTGATTGGTTAAGAGAATGTGCGGGTGGAGCTTAATATGGGAGGAGTTATGTGCCTATATAAGGAGCCTGCATTATTGTCCGGGGCTCAGAACTTGTTGTATTTTGGTGACATTAGTCCCTCTGAGTCCCGATCGGTGAACCAAATAAAGAATCTCTTCCTTCCTGAAGAAACCTGTGTCCATCTCTCTATGCTTGGCTTCCGTCAGTTTCTCCGGTATCACAACCAACAACGCTTTGTCAACTACACCAGAGATGCCCTCCAGGGTTTAGCCGAACAATTGCAGGCCACATCCCAGATGTCCTTCCAGAACAGAATGGCCTTAGACATGATCCTAGCTGAGAAGGGGGGCGTATGTAAAATACTGCCCGACACCATGACCTGTTGTACATACATCCCAGAAAACACAGGTCCTAATGGTAAAGTCACCATGGCCATAGAGAAATTAAATAAGCTCTCTGAAGAGTTAAAAATGAATTCTGGGGTGAAAGATCCCTGGGAAAGGTGGTTTGGTTGGATGACAGGGTGGCAAAAAGCTTTAATTCACATTGGTATGACATTACTAATTTTTCTTTTTATTCTCGCTCTTCTCGTTTGTTGTGTCCTCCCCTGTCTGAGAAAATTCCTACAGAAGACTGCAGACCAAGTGGCACCAACTTTTGCACATCTGACAGTTGATGACCAAGATTTCACTTCACCCTGTATACCGCTGCAAACTATCCCTTTTACTGATAAAGTGCAAGAGTTTTAGGTAGGGAACCAGCTTAGGGACAGCGTCCGTCTTTATGGATAGACTGCCGTGCGGAGATGTGGTGGGCAAGCCACTGCGGGATACCAGCGGAGTGAAGAAAGTTCCTGACCATATTGACGGATGAGCTGCAGCCTATTAGGGACAGGAAGGGACAGAATTGCACTTTGCAATAACACCTAGCTAGCGGTCATGGGGTTTCTGTGCCTTTGGGTTAACACGTCTTCTGGTATTAACAAATAAAGTTTATCTTTTTAGTGCCTAACATTTCATAGGGGGGACTGTTATAGAATTATTAAAAACCTTTATTAAATTTCCCATTAACTCCATTAACTTCATTATATGACAGATTTTCCTAACAGAATTTAGAATATTAGAAAGAGAATGTATTTTCTAGAAGGATATGAGTAACACCGGAATTGTCAAGTTCCTGTAATATGAAACATTGTATGCCATAGTTAGATCATGAGAACTGTACTAATGAAATGTCCATTCACTAAAAAGCCTTGAACCTGACCTCGAATCTAACAGCACTAACTACTCAAAATGGCACCTAGAGCCCCCTCCCATCGAGTGAAGCCTCGTGCTAGCAAGATGGCGTCTGAGCCATCGTGTCCACTCCCGTGTCCAAGATGACGCCACCTCTCGGTGGGAGGACATTTAGCCGGCCACTTAGTACTTAAGCCAATTAATAATATTGATGGGTGGGTATTGACATAGCCACTTAACACCTAAGCCAATTAATGATGTTTATTTGTTGTTATCTTGATATTCTATGATGATGTAATATTGCTCTTATAAGGGTCTGTGAGCCCGCTTTTTAACCAGATGCCATTAAATTTTCTCGAAGTTCTTTTAACCTGAACTCCGTGTGTCAGTGTGAAATTACTTCTGCGTATATGCAATTTAATCATCTCTAATTTGGACAGGAACAGATAGTCATTCAAACTTATTTTTTGCTTAAAAGAATCTATATCAGGGGGAACCCAAGAGATCTTGAAGTACAATGTATTACTTAATATTTCAAATTGCACCAAAATGTTATACATATTTGAATTAATTTTGCAACATTACATTGCTTAAAGGATTACTCCAAGTATCATAACCACTGCACTCTGCTGTAGTGGTTAGAGTGCCATAAGTTTCCTGGCACCCTCCCAAAGTAAACAGTCAAAGAACAGCTTGACAATTTACCTGAGTCCTCCAGACTCCTGCCATAATCTTATCTGCTGCTGGGAGCACTGCCACTGAGTTAAGCCCAGTCATGAAGAGTCATGCTGACGAGCTAAGAGAATTAAGATGATGTGATGATGTATTGATAAAGTGTTGTAAAACATGAAATGGGTAGAGAACCATGGCTATGCTATTTATGGAAGCAATTCACTGTATGTCGACTGAAAGACTTTAATGTCTTTCAGTCGAAAGTACAAATTCCAACAGGTTTTAATGTGAAATAGAAAGAGAGCAATGGTCAATAAATTGAATTAGAACTAAGCCTACTGCCCCTGATGGGGGATCTGTCAGCATTTCATAAGAGTAGAAAAAAGGCTATGTGCCTTTTGAAACATAATATATGGAAATGGTGCTGGCACCTAAAAGTAAAGAGCAAGAGGCTAACACCCACTATGCTGGGATTAAGTGGGTGGGAGAATAAGGTGTACAAATTCACCTACGCCAATTGGACGTAAATTAATGGGACACGTCTCTAGGGACACTTATCATATGTCAAAATATCCAGTGCAGATAAATTGATAAACTGTGGCCCAGGTAGTCGTCTGCTTAGGGAGCAATGGGCGTTGCAACTCCACTTCAGCATGTGTGAGCACAAGGACCGATTCCCAGTCCATAGTGGCAATAGAGATATCTGGAAAGAACAATAGTGAATGTTGCTCAAAATAGTACAGTGTTGCGTACCACAGACAGGAAAGCTTCTCTGTCCAGGCCATGCTGGAAGCGTATAGTCACATCCCTACTGAAGTGCAAAGAGGTAGCCTGAGGTGAGCATCCATCCAGAGTCATTTTAGCCTGTTTAAGAGAGAATAGGTTGGTAAGCCTGTTTAGGAGAGAATAGGTTGGTAAGAAGTCTCTGGGAAAAGGGGGGGAGAGGAATTCAGCCAAAGTGACACCCTCAGCAAGGCCCCATGTCTTCACATTTTTCAAATGCCTGTGATCTTCCACAGCCACCATGAGGTGATAGGCTTGGGTCAGCTCATGCCTGAGCATTGCCAGATCCCATTCTAGGTCAGCGATGTTGACCTCGTGGGCAGTGTTTTTGATTTCAGTATCCTGAAGGCTCACAGATATCCCATTCATTTCCTCCTTAAACATATTTATGTCAGCCTCTATGTTAAGGTGGAGAACATCCAAGAGGGCATCAACATCCATTTGGTGACCAGAACACCTCCATCCTGCACTGAAATTATCTAAACTAACATAGTTCAAAGGCTGACTTATGAGTATAATTAATTTAGTGATTCTCTGTTCCTGGTGTAAATCAATATTCTAGTGTACATTAATCTCCTCTCCATTTCTCAGCTGGTAACTCCAGACCACTGAAGTCAGCAAGGAATGTGGACCTCATCAGGATCATACAAGTATAGCAAATGACATTAAATATATAGGTAACAATAAATTTCAATAAAATGTGATTAGACTCACCCCAGGTGATGTGTGTTCAAACTGGCGTCCTGCCAAACCCTGCGCGCATGTGCAAAGATAGCTTCTCCCACTAATGTGACGTTGTGCCATCACACTACCGACGTTACCATAGTAACGCGGTATGGTAATGAATTGTTTAAGTATACGGATATGAACAAAGGATGGATATGAACAGGGCCGGACAGGGCCGGACTGGCCCACCGGGATACCGGCCGCTGGCTGGGGGAGGTCTGCTGGCCGGCGGCCGCTGGCTGGGGGAGGTCTGCTGGCCGGCGGCCGCTGGCTGGGGAGGTCTGCTGGCCGGCGGCCGCTGGCTGGGGAGGTCTGCTGGCGGCCGCAGGGGGAGCAGGCTCTTCTGTCTCTGCTCCCCCGCCCTTGCGCGCAGCTTAATGAGACCGGGGCCGGAATATGACGTCATATTCCGGCTCCGGTCTCTTGCTAGCGCGCGAGGGCGGGGGAGCAGAGACAGAAAAGCCTGATCCCCCTGCGGCCGCCAGCAGACCTCCCCAGCCAGCGGCCGCCAGCCAGCAGACCTCCCCAGCTAGCGGCCGCCGGCCAGCAGACCTCCCCAGCCAGCGGCCGCCGGCCAGCAGACCTCCCCCAGCCAGCGGCCAGCAGAAGACCTCCCCCTGCGTCCACTAGCCCACCCAGCCGGTCACCAACAGGTAAAATATGTAATTCTGTCAGTGTCAGTGTGAGTGTATGTGTGTGTGTGTCTGTGTCATGTTGTGTGTGTGTGTCTGTGTCATGGTGTGTGTGTCTGTGTCATGGTGTGTGTGTCTGTGTCATGGTGTGTGTGTGTGCATGTGTCATGGTGTGTGTGTATGTGTCATGGTGTGTGTGTCATTGTGTGTGTGTCTGTCATTATGTGTGTGTCTGTCATTATGTGTGTGTCTGTGTCATTGTGTGTGTGTCTGTGTCATTGTGTGTGTCTGTGTCATTGTGTGTGTGTGTCATTATGTGTGTGTCTGTGTCATTATGTGTGTGTCTGTGTCATTGTGTGTCTGTGTCATGGTGTGTGTGTGTGTGTGTCTGTCATTGTCTGTGTCATTGTGTGTGTCTGTGTCATTGTGTGTGTCTGTGTCATTGTGTGTGTCTGTGTCATTGTGTGTGTGTGTCTGTGTCATTGTGTGTGTGTCTGTGTCATTGTGTGTCTGTGTCATGGTGTATCTGTGTGTCTGTGTGTATTTAAAAAGTGTTTTTACTCACCTTTTTTTTTTCTCCCCACGCCGTGCTGGTCTCCCCTCGACTGGCCCTGCCTCTATGGCTGAGATCATCAAGCATGATGATCTGAGCCAATCCAATGCTCTGCCATAGGATTGGCTGCAAAGGTGCTGCACACTGTGCAATCACGCTGTGCAGCACTGACACAGGAAGCACCTCTAGTGACTGTCTGAGTGACTGTCACTAGAGGTGTCACTAGGAAGCAATGTAAACACTGCATGTGAGTATGCGTAATGTATTATTAAATTAAAAGGACCAATATTATATATTAGAAAAAGAAATATATATATATATATACATATATATATATATATATATATATATATATATATATATTACTCAACCATCTGGGGTGGCAAGACATTGCCTTACATATTACATACGGCAATATATGGGGCAATGACTTATGGGGCTGGCATAGATTTTTTTTTTTTCCAGGGCTGCTTTGTATCCCCAGTCCGGCCCTGGATATGAACAAAGTTCAGAAGACAGCCAACACCTTTCTGAATTCTGCCTCTGGTTTCCTGTGTGTTGGGCAGTAATGACCAGTAGACTATAGTGGGACTAAAAGTCACTTCTGAGTATCAAGGTCAATGAGTGGCATGTTCGAGACACTACTAAAAAATGGGAGCATCTAGCAAAACAGATTGCAGGCAGTATTATGTCCTTGGTATAGCTACAAAACCCTGTAGGTCATTGCAATATTTCAGGACACCCATTCATCAGAATTACCCTCAGAACCTGGAACGCTACCAGGTTAAAGCTCCAGCTAACCATGACCGTACTGACCCATGTAACGTACAACCCTGCAATAGGACGGAGGTTGGTCCTAAGTGACATACGCAACTTTGAAGACACGAACTGGTCCTGCCTCAACATTGATGCTCTTCGTTCTCTTTCAAACCTTTGTCAGACCTCTTAAGTTTTAGGAGCACAACCGTCATAGACAGACTGCAAATCATCCAAATACGAGCATACTATTCGTCGCTGAGAGGCAAAAACTTGATATATAGAAATATAACAGTAATTAGTTACAATATTCCAGTGAGCTATACCGATATAAGCAGATACTCAAACACCTTTGTGAGTTTTCCCTTATACCTCACAACAAACAAAAATATACGTACAATATATGGTGGAGTATCACTCTTATTCGAATGTGGGAACAATTTGATAGCGGTATATTCCTAAAAACAAGAATATAAATAGATAGATAATAGTTCAATATAGCCAATCTTTCCCAACAAAGTGCAATAATAGATGGAAAAGCACTCACAAGCGCAAAGCCACTAAATAAGGCTCACATTTCCAGCTCTGTGGGATATGAAGGGATAAGTGTCTTAAAGCGGTAGATAAAACCAATTTCCTCTTTTCCTAATACTTTAATGTAGTTTCCCCCTCTCCAATCCCTTTTTACTTCCTTTATCACACAAAAAACTAATTTTCTGGATTTTGATTATGAGCCTGTTTGAAATGTAGAGATATGCTGTGTGTATCTAGGCCATTTTTTGTATTCCTAATATGTTCAGCGATTCTGACTTTCAAGGGTCGGATAGTTCTGCCTATATAAAGTAAATTACATGGGCATTTTAAAATGTATATAATGCCCTTTGAATGGCAAATAAGATGATCTCTAATAACATATGTTTTTTTAATTATATTTCCTATGTCTTCTAAATGTCTCTTGGTACTTTTTGTTGTTTTACAAGGAAGGCACATGCCACATCCATAGAATCCTTTTAAATCCTGAATAAAATGTTTGTTTTTTAGGGGATAGGTGACTTTTAACTAAAATGTTTTTACATTTTTTGGCTCCTCTTTATGTAATCTTTGGTTTTGGGGGTAGAATCTTGTTTAAAATGGGGTCATCTTTTAATAAGTGCCAATGTTTTTTGATAATTTTTTGTATCCGTCCATTATATGCATTCAAATTACAGATGAAAGAGATTTCATTTGTATAGGTTGCATTTTTCTTTGGCTTATATTGTATGAGGTTTTTTCTTTGTAATCTTCCTACTTCCTCAATTTCTTTCTCTAAAATTGCTTTATCATAACCTTTTTCTATAAACTGTTTTTTAATATAATCGGCCTGTTTGACGTCATCTGAATCTAGTTTACAGTTGCACCGGATTCTTAAAAATTGGCTCTTTGTGAGCCATGGTTTATGGTGACAACTCGTTCCTTCAATATAACTATTGGCGTCTACTGTTTTAAAATGGTTTTTGGTTACTATTGTTGACTCTTGGATACTTATGTGTAAATCTAGAAACTCAATTTCTGATTCGCTATGATGACTGGTTATATTAATTCCATAATCATTGGTGTTAAAATACTGAATGAATTTCTAAAGTGCCTCCGTGGTGCCAGTCCATATAAAAAATATATCATCGATAAATCGGCAATAGGACACCAAGTTCGCTTCCCATTCGTATCCTTGTAACACAAATGATTCTTCCCACAATGCCATAAAGAGATTCGCGTAACTGGGGGCGAACTTTGTGCCCATCGCTGTGCAACAGATCTGTAGATAAAATGTATTTTCTAAACCAAAAAAAGTTATTCGTTAATATAAGTAAAATCCCCTCTAAAATAAAATCGATTTGTTCGGTCTTAAAATTGGATTTTCTAAAAAATATTTAACTGCTGCCATTCCTTTGTCATGTGGAATTATACTGTACAAGGAGGTTACATTGCATGTGACCAGTCGATATCCTTCCACCCATTCTATTTCTTCCAAGATCTGTAAGACATGGATAGTGTCTTTGAGGTAGGAGGCATTTTTGATAACTATTGGTTGAAGCAGAGTGTCAATATACTCAGAAAATCTTGTAGAGATTGAGTCAATACCAGATATGATCAGTCTTCCCAGTGGGTTTTCAATATTCTTGTGTACCTTAGGTAGAATATAGAATACTGGTATTTTCGGATTGTCTACCAACATATATTCTGCTTCACTGTCTTTAAGAATTCCCAAGTCTTTTCCTTTCTCAATGTATTTCTTAAAAATCTTAATGGTATCTTTCATGGGGTTATAAGTTAGTTTTTGATACGTGGAGGAGTCAGAGAGACTTCTCTCTGCTTCTCTAACATATCGATCTTTATTTAGGATCACTACTCCTCCACCCTTGTCAGCTGGTTTGACTACTAAATTGTCGTCATTTTTTTACATTTTTATGGGCTTTTTTCTCTCTTGGTAAAAGGTTATATTATAAACAGTTTATAGAAAAGGGTTATGATAAAGCAATTTTAGAGAAAGAAATTGAGGAAGTAGGAAGATTACAAAGAAAAAAACTCAAACAATATAAGCCAAAGAAAAATGCAACCTATACAAATGAAATTCCTTTCATCTGTAATTTCAATGGATATAATGGACAGATACAAAAAATTCTCAAAAAACATTGGCACTTATTAAAAGATGACCCCATTTTAAACAAGATTCTACCCCCAAAACCAAAGATTACATATAGAGGAGCCAAATTTTTTAAAAACATTTTAGTTAAGTCACCTATCCCTAAAAAACAAACATTTTATTCAGGATTTAAAAGGATTCTATGGATGTGGCATGTGCCTTCCTTGTAAAACAACAAAAAGTACCAAGAGACATTTAGAAGACATAGGAAATATAATTAAAAAAACGAATATTATAAGAGATCATCTTACTTGCCATTCAAAGGGCAATATATACATTTTAAAATGCCCATGTAATTTTCTTTATATAGACAGAACTATCCGACCCTTGAAAGTCAGAATCGCTGAACATATTAGGAATATAAAAAATGGCCTAGATACACACAGCGTATCTCTACATTTCAAACAGGCTCATAATCAAAATCCAGAAAATTCGTTTTTTTGTGCGATAAAGGAAGTAAAAAAGGATTGGAGAAGGGGAAACTACATTAAAGTATTCTAATAATGTGGCAAAACTAGCCACTTAAAACTGTATTTGTATTAATGTATTGCTGTTGCTTTAAAAATGTAGAACCAAGCCTATACCAACTGTTGTATTTTAGGCGAACAAGGGCATTCGTATGCTGGTGGCATGAAAGCCACCAGCATTCATACAGTAGTTTCACGAACAGTGAATTTCAACACTGTTCGTGAAACGAACAAACTACCGAATGGAAGACCACACACAGGAGGTCGTGTGGCTCCCATTAAATATCGCAACAATGTTTCTCTCTGTAATTATCGAGATTCAGGGTGGCCGCCGTTCGGCTACCGACCACGCGGCGGTCGGCCATCTTGGATCCTTTGCTAGCCCAGCGATATTTGGTCGTCGAGCACCTGGAATTAAAATCGGCTACTCGACTGCACGAATACCGCTGGACTTCCAGGCCGTGCAGGAGCACCGGTCCTTTGGTAGTTTGTTCCCCTATTGTCAGTCGGTACTTTGAATGTAACTGGAAAATAACGTGTGTTTCGTGCGGCGTTCAGTTAGTTATGCTGGGATCTGAGCTGTACTTTCACGAAATGTGTGCTCAGACCACAGCTATCTACCGAACGTTCATTCGTTAAAATAAAGTGAATAATGTAAAAGTTATAAATTTTTATGTGAAATGTCGGATCTGCTGCACGGAGGGATAATCCACTTAACTGGATATTCCAGTGGGAGTATCCCTCTCGTCCAGCAGTGCATGATGGGAGAAATGTCCAGGTTGTTAAGTTCCCCATGTAGTCCCCTACTGTACAACCCCTGTAATGTCAGTAGGGAAACCCCTTTCATGGGTAATCCCATAAATACTGTGACCTGTGATTAAAAGCTCAGTTGACTTCCAGCCTATGTGTCGTCTAGTTCTTGGGAAGGAAGGATTTATACAATGCTACCGGGATTATCGTATGCTGTATTTATTTGCTTGGATTATTTTATGCTATTCCTGTTACCCAGCAGAGATACTGTGGATTATGCTACTTCTCCGCTACAAATAAGTATTAGAAATGTAAGCCTTATTTAGTGGCTCTGCACTTGTGAGTGCTTTTCCATCTATTATTGCACTTTGTTGGGAAAGATTGGCTATATTGCACTATTATCTGTCTATTTATATTCTTGTTTTTAGGAATATCCCGCTTAAATTGTTCCCACATTCGAATAAGAGTGATACTCCACCTTATATTGTATGTATACTTGATATATAGAGACCTGACGATGTTTGAGACACTCTGTGTAGCCCCAGATCATAGGGGGATCGTGATCCTTTACTTCCTGCTGCTGACCACAGCACCTACAGCTAAGAACAAATATATGGCTGGATGGGAATGACACTGTGGTGAATCTCACTGATCAACAGTGGGAATATATTTACACCCTTACACAACAATCTGCTCTGTGCTCCAAACAACAGGGGTTGAAATATACGTTGCTCACAGGATAGTAGAGGACACCAGAAAGGATTCATCCGATGTTTGAGGGTTCCTTGGAAATGTGTGAGGTGTGAGGTTTACCCAACCATAATTGGATACTGGCACAGTATACATAAAGAAATACATGCGATTGACTCCGACCAGACCTAACAGCCCTTATCTATGCTGCTCAACCACTCAAAGCTACTACTCTCCATGTATAAAAAAATCACTAACTAGGCATCTCTTGAATGTTGCTAAATCCTTGATACCTGCTAAATGGCGCAAAACAGATGTTTCCATCATACGACAGTGGATAGCTAAAGTAGAGGAGGTTAATAACATGCAGACTCTTACAGCCTCCCTGCATGGACATGCAGAAAAATGTGTACAGCTTTGGGCTTATTGGAGAGACCATATGGCTGAGCATAAAAATCCAATGGACCAGATGATACGCAACTTAAGAAACTAGATATCCTGTGGGGCTCGGCACAGGGAATTAGAAAGTTGGGGACCATCCCCCCTCTTTTTTCCACTTACTTACTTCCACTTTCTCTTCTTTCCCCTCTTTCCCTGACTTCACCATTTACTCGTATTGGACCCTCATTTGCTGTTTTATGTATGGTGTAATACTGATTACCATGTGCTCCATATACATTTTTTATGGATTATGTATGTTGCTTGTTAAACAAATGTGGACTATACTACTTGTTTGTACATTTGAAACCTCTTAAGTCTTTCTTTTTCCTTATTCTTGAAAAATGAAATTATGAAAATAAAAAGATTGTAAAACAAAAAAAAGTCTCTGATGAGGAAATTGATTCATCCATCTGTGGTCACTGGCTAAGGGGGTGGATTTTATGACCTCAGGATGCAACTACATGGTGAATAATCATCTGACACATATCTGCTATGAAATAGCATAATCCAAATATATTTACTAACTTATATTATAATGCAAACAAATCATAAAAAATTATTAGCAAATTTATTCACTGCTTTAACTTACTCGAAACTTTATTCCAAGTAATGAACAGATGGTATCTTGTACCAACCAGATTGGCTAGAATGTTCAACTTAAGTTCGCCAATTTGTTGGAGATGTAATAGGAGACTTGCCTCATTTGTTCATATTTGGTGGGAGTGTGATATAGTGATGGAATTGTGGACTAATACCTTTGAGATAATAGAGAATTTAATAAATAAGCCTATTCCCAAGTCACCGGAGAATGCTATTCTGCACTTGAATATTAAATCGTATATATTCATTCATTTTATGAAAGCAGTTAAGATAAATATTGCACGAAACTGGAAAAATGCCACACCCTTCTCTTTAGTAAGGTGCTATCCCAAGTTAATGTTCAACTAAAGATGGAAGCACAACTATATACATCACAAAGAACAGATCTAAGGAAAAAAGATTTCAGTGAGTTTGAGTACATCAAATATAATTAGGGACATGTACACATGCTTTATTCACTTGCTAGTTAGCATTAAATTTAAGAGACAGAGACCCCCAAACTACTCCTTGCCTGCGTGTAATTATGTAATAGTTTTAAGTATGTTTCTAAGAAAAAATCGCAAACTAGACAATATGTATACTATTATTATGATATGCTCTTCTATGTATGTGAATGCATATTTGTTTGTTTAAGTAAATTAAATATACAAGAAAACAATAAAATATTTATTATAAAAAAAATAATTAATGTGTGACAATTTTCCTCTTATAAAAAATTCACTGATATTTATGGTGCCTAACAATTTTTTAACTAGCTCCAGCTGTAGGTATTCTTCCAAGCTCTTCAGTCATCATCATCTACACTGATCTCAATAAAGACTGTCAAAACATCCATACTAATCCCTTCTATAACGGTTTATAGCCTCAAGAGATATGAGCATTAAAATTTAAACATGCTGAGTACCCCCTGCCTCTCAATATAAACATTCAATTGCATCAATGATTGGTTGTCTCTGTGATAACTATCAGTCCTACTAAATACTGTAGTTAAAATTGAGCAGTTTCCATTTGCATGCTTTATGAATGCCATGATGTATATTTAAATATCAGTTTGCTAGTTTCTTCTTGTAGTTAATACCTTGAGTAGTTTACTTGTGATTTACATCAAATAGCAAACTCCTTGGAAAACTTTAACATTTTACTTGCATATTTGCTTACACTTTACTCATGAATTATTTGCATGATCTGTTCATTTTAAGGCTTGATATTACAGAAATGATAGCACTTGTCAGCAGTCAATAGAGATTCACTCATGTTTGGAAAAAAAATGAGGCTTTAAGTTGCAATAGTAGGAGCAGCAGGAAAAGAAATGAGAAGCTGAGGCACTAGTAGATGGAGTCTGCCAACATTTTGACAGACTTTTTAAAAGGTATGTGGCTGTGGGTGATAGATGTTGAAGGTTCCAGGGATTAATAGATATAGATGGACAGGGCTAATAAGTATTGAAGATTGACTCAGATCAATGAGTATGGTTGGATGACTAGGCTTAAGAATGTGAATGGGTGTGGCAATGGCTGTAGATATACAGCTATGGTTTAATGGACGTGGAGGTTTCTTTATAACAGGCTGGGGTATAAGATATGTGACCAGGGCTAATGGATGTGGATCAATGACTGGAGGTAATTAAAGTGGATGGATGTATAGATGGAATTATTGGTGTGGATGGAACTGAACCCTATTCATGTATATCCACTCCATCCTCCTTTTTTCTTGAAGATGTTGCTAGATAATAACACCAACAGCAACCTCTAGGCCAACATGTTTGTTGGTGCTGACATTTTTCATGCTTGATGATTTTTGCTCAAAACTTTTACTTCAGTTTTATTTCAAGATGTAAAGAAGGCACTATGTTAGAATAATTTATATGACATTAAATTTGCTCAAGACATATTTGTTTATTCAAACTACCATTCTTCTAACCATATGCTTATTTGTAATGATATAGCATACAAGATTTCTAGCACTTGTTGGGGGTAGGTAGGCAGCTGAAACAACCCTAACCAGAGTATTTTCTTTCTGATTATGAGTGGATACTGTACATAAAGGTGGAAGGAGGCAGCACCTTATCATTGTCTTATATTCGGATCAGAGTGAATCAATATGAAAAATAAGAGGACAGTAAACAAAATATAGTTTAGTATATTGATGTTATCAGTGAAGTACATACAGTACTTACAGTATTTTGGAGCTTATAATTAGCTCCATATATATGTGCCTGGGTGGTACAATGCCTACCTGTGGGTATACTTGTAGTCTTGATCTTATGATGGAGGATTTCTTTGGCGGTATATGGCTTCTGATGGCAGATGTGTGTAGATGCGGCCCCTGTTTGCTACTATGTTGACAGGAGAACCCAGGTAGCAGTAGCAAGCCAAAAGCAAAGTACCAAATAGGTAATATCAGAGAAACATAGAATGTACGATGTATACAATATTGACATGGCAGGTCTATTCTTACTACAACAGGCAAAACAAGCTTGGAAATACGGAAAGGTAAAATTAACTTGGGACCCAATTTTTTCTTGGGACAAGACAGTTTAAGATGCTTTGTAGAGAACCTAACAAGTTAATTATCGTGCATAGTTAGAAATCCCCTTTTGAAATCGGCATATCTCTTTTGTTGCCTGTCTTGCAAAGTTTGTTGAGCTAGTTGGAAATCTTGAGTCAGCTGTTGTAAATACATAGTGACATCTGGAGCAGGTGTGAGTAAATGACTACCTGAAAGGGTATTCGGGAGAAAACCGTAGTTTAACAAGAAAGGAGACTCATGTGTGGAATCATGTTGTTTGGATTTGTAAGCAAACTTGGCTGTTGAGAGTAAGTATTTCCAATCAGATTGTAAATGGGTACAATAGCAGTAGAGACATGTTTCCAGTGTTTGGTTCGTCCTTTTGGTTTGTCTATTAGGTTGGGGATGAAAAGCTGGTCATAGACATTTTCCATAGTTATGTCTTGACGATACAAAGATAGAGATGGCACTGCTGAATATCATGTATTTTGCGATGACATAACTATATATGCTACCACCATTGTCCCTTACCCCTTTTCTTTTCTGTATCCCAATTATTATGTTTTATTTCAGAAAAAACAATAAAAATTGTCCAAAAAAAAAACATACGTTAGAAAAATGGTTATACTTGGGGGTAAAACACAATTTACACAAAGGACTTTATACCTGTTAAAATTAATGCATTCATAAAGGGGTCCTTCTTAATACAAATGGAAGTCTGCCTTGCAATGTTGGGTTGAAGGTTAATAACAATGGGCCTTCGTCCATCTATCTCAACAATAACCATATGTGATGGCCACTGATATACAATGGAATCCTGTCCTATAATTAATACTAGGGGGCTCTCAGTTGCGGTGTATGAAAGTATGAAATTGTATATTACAAAAAATGTTCAATGTGTACATCCTAGAGAGAGCATCTGCCTTTTATTTTTGACCCAAGATGATAGAGAACATTAAGTGAAAATCGGATGAAGAAAATGAAGTGCCTACCTGGCTTGATGAGTATTGAGACGTTTGGTGGTTTGGAAGTTTTCAAGACTTTAATGGTTAGTATAAAGTTATGGGGTATTTAGCTCCTTCGATTGGTTTCTCTGTTATGGTGAGGTAGTAAATAAAATTGTTCCAGTTTTATCAAATTTCTTTTGTGCCATTGAAGACCAACTGCATTTCACATCCTTCTTTGTAAGGTGTGTTGGGAGTTGGATCACTTTTGAAACGTTACTGATGAACAATTGCCAAATTTCACTAACTATTAAATTAGTTTCTTGTTCTGGGATGTGGGCCATGTAAGAATGGCATGTACTTTTCTGGGGTCCATCTCCACCTTGCCTGTTTTGATGATAAGACCCCAAAATTTCACACATGTTTTGAGGATACATTTTTCTATTTCAGCGTGTATTACCATAAAAATGTTAACAGTGCAATCATGTGGAGACAGTGAGAATGTAGGTCTGTAGAGAAGATCAATATGTCATACTAAACAATTAGTACATGTTGACCAAGGAGATCATGAAATATATTGGTGATGAAATTCTAAAAGGAGGCAGAAGCATTACAAAGTCCATAAGGCATGACAACTCATAGTGGCCATAGCACGAGCGGAACGTTATTTTCTCAAACTTTAAACAGCTTGTAAGCACCTCTTAAATCTTAGACTGACATCCTTTTTTTCTACAAAGAATATATCAGACCTGGCAGGGGAGGTAGAAGATCAGAAAAACATTTTTTGACAGGTTTTCTTGTATATTTCTATTAGGTTGAGGTTTTTCATTTTAAGATAGAGAATGAGTGCTGCTATCAAGAAGTAAATTGGGCAATCATATTTTCTATGGGTAGGTAATGTCTCCACACCTTTTTTTTTAATCAAATATGTCTGAATATTCATTATATGCTTCAGGAAGGATTATTTCTGGACCCCTTTTGTTAACTTCGAATATGAAATGTATGAAGCTTTTATCTGTTTTGCACATCAGTAAGAGTTGAGAACCCCGAGGTGATGAGCATATCAAAGCAGCATTGGACCAGATACTAGTAGGATCATGTGCTCATAGCCAGGGCATTCCTAAGATGACAGAAGTCAAAAGAGAGGGAACCATATTGAATGATAAAGTCTATGTGTGTTTTCTTATTTTTAATATAACAAGTGGATCTGGTTGCAAGAATTTAGAGATGGATAATGAACGTGCAAGGACTATGTCCAAGAAACAACTGCTGCCACTGGAGTCAATAAAAGCTTGACATTCATGTTTTCAGGCCACTGCAAGGAAAAAGAGAGATAAAGGAATTGTAGTGGTGATCAAGAATGATGTCATAGTGACATGGTAAATCTGCTTACCCTTGGTGATCTTAGATTTTTCAGGGCAGGTTTTCACCGTATGATGAGGACAAATACACATTTGAGAGACAGTTTCTCTCTTCTCCTTCTTTGTAGTTCAGTGGGGGGTATTCTTCCTTGAAATAGGCTTACTTGCATTGGTTCCTCCATTGGCATTGAGGAGGATATTGTGGAGGAAGAAGTAAAGGAATAACCAGAGGAGGTGTAGTTAGAAAATAAAGTATAGGTTGCTGTTCTTTCTTGTTGCCGTTCTCTAAGGCGTCAGCCCAATTGAATTGCCTGTTGCATAAAGGCATCTAGGGTATTAGGTATCTCAAAATAGGCAAAGACAGCCCCAATCGAAAGTTCAACCTCGTTCCAATATGTATCTGTAGCATATCGATTTAACTCTGTGATGTAATCCTCGAATGGTCTGTGCCCTTGGCGTAATAGCTCTAATAGCAGTTTGTGCAGTGTCTTGTCTATTAGGATCATCGAACGTCTGTAGTACAGAGCAAAGATGCAGGCCCCCCTTCCCTGGAGGTGAGCATTCTGGAGCCTCTGTGGTGCACCTAAAAAGGACCGCATCAGCTGCGGAGTGAGATGTAGTGAGGGAATCGCCAACAGGTCAGATGGAAATTGTGAAACAATGATTGGGGGTTTTGGAGTCCTCTCTCAAATGCATGGTAGTAGAAGCTCACTGGTGATAGTTATAAAATAGAAATAAAACTGAATATAGTGATCTATGTTAAAAATAAATAAAAGTAATAAAATAACTGGTACTCACAGATGGAGAGCAAAAATAGGTTTTGCTCAATCTGTATTACTTGGGTGGTATATTCCCAACCAAGGAATTTGATGTGAGAATCTTCTAGATAAAATTTTCTAGATTAAAACAAATAAAAAGTTACATGCACACTATCCCAAATTCATAAAAACATTTAAATAAGTGGAGGTTGTCTTAGTATCACTCCAATGGCCATTAAATTGCAAACTCAACTGCCACATTAAGTAAAACATCGAAGGTAAGTCCCGTAATATAAACTCGTATTGCTGCTTTCAGCCAAAAGTTAAAGTCTCTAATGAGATAGAAAGAGGTATTTTTTAAACTAAAATAGTGGTGGCCAGACAACTGAATCAGAGTATATCCAAAATGGCAAGTCTTGTGGGGTGTTCTCATTATGCAATGGCTAGTACCTACCAAAAGTGGTGCAAGGAAGGGCACACAAGGTTCAATGATTCACCTGGAGTGCAATAGATAACCCATCAAATCTGATCACACAGCTACTGTAGCTCAAATTGCTGTCTTAATGCTGGCCATGATAAACAAAATGTCAAAACACAGCACATCAATGTTGTTTGTTTATGGGGTTGCATCACTGCAGACCAGTCAGAGTGCCCATGATGAACCCTTTCCACTGTCGAAAACACCTGCATTGTGGACATAAGCATCAGAACCAAATCATGAAGGAATGGAAGAAGGTTGCCTGTTCTGCTTAAGATGAGGTGGATGGGCGAATCCATGTGTGTTGTTTACCTGGGGAAGAGATGGCAGCAGGAAGCACTGTGGGAAGAAGGCAGTATGGTGGAGGCAGGGTATTGCTCTAGTCTAGTCAATGTTCTGCTGGGAAACCTTGTGTCCTTCTATTACTTTTCATGGTAGTGGTGTTCCCTAATGGCAGTGCAAAAATTGTTCAGGGATGATCTGAGGAACATGATAAAGAGCTCAAGGTGTTACCTTAGCCTCCAAATTACCCAACTCTCAACCCAACAGAGTATGTGTGGGATGTGCTGAAACAACAAATCCCATAAACGGAGGCCCCATATCGCAACTTGCCAGACTGAAATTATCTGCTGCTAATATCTTTATGCCAGATACCACAGATCATGTTCAAAGGCCTTGTGGAGTCCATGCCTTAATGCAACAGAGCTAATTTGGTAGAACAATGGGGACATACATGATATTAGGCAGGCGGTTTTAATGTTGTGATTGATCAGTGTATAATGTAATATTGTCATTTAAGTCATGCAAAAAAATTAAGCTGTAAGAAGGAGCTTGAACATTATGCAATGAAGTTAATATTTTGATACATTTCTCATTGTAAAGAATTGTTCTCCATAAGCAGCTGTATAAAAGCATTCACGGTTGTAGTAAAAATTACTTTTGTCTTTTCATTTTCTGAGTCATAAAGTTCTGTTGAGTGTGCATAAAACAATTTGCAATTTTTACTATATTTTAAAATTCTAAAAAATAGTAAGGTATTTTGTAGTGAAAACTACAAAAACATACATCTTAAGAATAAAAAAATATTCTATTCTGTTATGAAAATGTCTATATATAGTGAACCAAATTAATAAATATTGATAATTTTTAGTTTTACATTAAATCAACTTGTGTATCATGAAAATTAAAATCTGTTTGTTGTGTTAGTATGGAAGGAAAAGATAATATGTAATGCAGAAATGTCAAGGTTTGCAATTTTTCATGAAAAGGGATTAGTTGTAGCGAATGTTGAATAATTTTGAGACTGGAGAAGTCATTATATGTTGCATTTTCAGTTGAGTTTGAGGAAACCACTTGACATATTTGTTGTGTTGAGCTATTTCAAGTGCTATTGTTTTATTTGTTCATTGCAAAAAGCTGAAAGTCTGTACATTTTAACAATAAATCTGATTTTCAATGGGGATTAAATAATTTTGATTGCAGCTGTAAGTTATTTAATTCCATTTTAGGGGCATGCATTTTCCAATAAATGGCCTCTTTGGCCAGCAGGAAACCAGTAAATTAGTTAAAAAGCCTATGTGGGGGTCATTACAACCACCACATAAGTGTAAGGGGGGCTAACTAAACAGCAGACAGCCTCTGGCTGCTTACTGTAATAAAAACTATCGACTGGGCCATTATTGCTGCTCAGTTGCTAATAAAATACAAAGGCATCAGGTAGCGGCTTTAAAATTAATGAAATGGGGTAGTCAAGTCACTGTCCATCCATGTAACCCTACCTGTTGATAGTGAGTAGCAGATATCAAATAAAAATAATGGAGTATCCTAGTGTCCCCCAGCTCCCACCCTTGAGCAGCTAGCGGGGGCTATAATTAAAAGAAATGGAAGGGACATAGTGTCAAACCCAGCTCCCACTTAAAGAGGAGAATGGTAAAAGGGATAAAGGGGTGGTCATGTTATTGCCCACTCCCTGACAAAAAAAGAAATGGTAAGCATGCTACTGTCCACCCCACTACTCCCTGACCCATAGACCTCAAGTGGAGGATATTAATGACAATGTTGGGTGGGCTTGCCCACTGTCCACCTTCTCAATATGTTGGACACTTCCCCCTACACCACTGTATGGCTAACAGTCCCAAAGCCCCCAGCCACACTCACAACTAAAATGGCTGCTGTAAAATAAACAAAAAGTTAGGGGCTCAATATAATAAATAAGAAGAACAGACAGCAGTGACCTGGATAAGGATTCCCAAACCTCACCAAGGAA
This sequence comes from Pelobates fuscus, assembly GCF_036172605.1. NCBI lineage: Eukaryota > Metazoa > Chordata > Amphibia > Anura > Pelobatidae > Pelobates > Pelobates fuscus. The sequence goes on along the minus strand of NC_086320.1, from coordinate 194,164,439 downwards.
AAATGGGAATTGGGGGCACATCCAGAACCGTAAAGTAATCCATAAATCCAAAATCTATACAAAATATAGTTAAAGGAACAGCTCACACACAAAAAAACAAATACAGTTTTAAAATCGCCTATCTTTGCAAACAAATATGGGGATTCAGTTATATCATGTGGCCATATTGTGTTGCGCACACCACTACATCACAATACCTCAATATTGGTGGGTCCTACAATCATTTTAACATAGGAGATTTACATGCTTACTTGCAATACTTACAGCTTCAACTGCTCTCTGAGATTCCTTAATTTATGCTTTCCTGTGGTCACTTCCAAAAGGGCAGCCATAGTGGAAGGGTGGGGTGCTTAGTCCAATAGGAATCTGGATTCCAAATCTACACAGAAAAAAATAAAATTGTGGGCACACCCAGAACATGCATTTCTAAGAAGGTGTGCTGCCGTAAAGGCCACAATCTATACAAAATACAGTTAAGCAAAACCACAATAATAAGGTTAGTAGGTAGTGATGTCACGAACATAAGATTTTCGGTTCGCAAACGCGAACTTCCGCAAATGTTTAACGCACCGCAAACAACCGCAAACAGTCCGTTTGCACAACCGCAAACTCCCCATTTGCACATGTTTCAGTGCAAACTAGTCTAACTACTAATATAGTTGAAACATGCTACTTTTATTCATGCCAGACAACCATGCAGGCCAGACTAACAAACATGCCAGGGCCAATCATAGTTAACCACCTCAGATAGTAACATGGCTCCCTCTATATACAGAGTAAACATGGCTCCCTCTATATACAGAGTAAAATGGCTCCCTCTATATACAGTGTAACATGGCTCCCCTCTATATACAGAGTAACATGGCTCCCCCCTCTATATACAGTGTAAACATGGCTCCTCTCTATATACAGAGTAGCATGGCTCCCTCTATATACAGTGTAAACATGGCTCCTCTCTATATACAGAGTAACATGGCTTCCCTCTATATACCATGTAAACATGGCTCCCTCTATATACAGAATAACATGGCTCCCTCTATATACAGAGTAACATGGCCCCCTCTATATACAGAGTAACATGGCTTCCCTCTATATACCATGTAAACATGGCTCCCTCTATATACAGTGTAAACATGGCTCCTCTCTATATACAGAGTAACATGGCTTCCCTCTATATACCGTGTAAACATGGCTCCCTCTATATACAGAATAACATGGCTCCCTCTATATACAGAGTAACATGGCTTCCCTCTATATACCGTGTAAACATGGCTCCCTCTATATACAGAATAACATGGCTCCCTCTATATACAGAGTAACATGGCTTCCCTCTATATACTGTGTAAACATGGCTCCCTCTATATACAGAATAACATGGCTCCCTCTATATACAGAGTAGCATGGCTCCCCTCTATATACAATGTAAACATGGCTCCTCTCTATATAAAGAGTAACATGGCTCCCTCTATATACAGTGTAAACATGGCTGCTCTCTATATACAGAGTTACATGGCTCCCCTCTATATACAGAGTAACATGGCTCCCCTCTATATACAGAGTAACATGGCTTCCCTCTATATACAGAATAACATGGCTCCCTCTATATACAGTGTAACATGGCTCACTCTATATACAGAGTAACATGGCTCCCTCTATATACAGAGTAACATGGCTCCCTCTATATACAGTGTAAACATGGCTCCTCTCTATATACAGAGTAACATGGCTTCCCTCTATATACTGTGTAAACATGGCTCCCTCTATATACAGAATAACATGGCTCCCTCTATATACAGAGTAACATGGCTCCCCTCTATATACAGTGTAAACATGGCTCCTCTCTATATACAGAGTAACATGTCTCCCTATATATACAGTGTAAACATGGCTCCTCTCTATATACAGAGTAACATGGCTCCCCTCTATACAGGGGCGTACCTGGAGCATTTGGCACCCGGGGCGGATCCTTTATTTGGCACCCCCTCCCAAACTTTGAAATGTAAAAAACAACTGCAATTTTTTTTTAAATGTATGTGTATGAAGTGTATGCAGTGTGTGTATAGTGTGTGCAGTGTGTGTATAGAGTGTGCAGTGTGTGCATAGTGTATGCAGTGTGTGTATAGTGTGTGTGTATAGTGTGTGCATAGTGTATGCAGTGTGTGTATAGTGTGTGTGTATAGTGTGTATGCAGTGTGTGTAGTGCAGGTAGTGTGTGTATAGTGTGTGCAGTGTGTATGCAGTGTGTGCATAGTGTGTACAGTGTGTGTATAGTGTGTACAGTGTGTGTGTATATTGTGTGTATAGTGTGTGTGTATAGTGTGTGTGTATGCAGTGTGCATAGTGTGTGCAGTGTGTGTATAGTGTTTGCAGTGTGTGTGTAGTGTGTATGCAGTGTGTGTATAGTGTGTAAGAAGTGTGTATAGTGTGTATATAGTGTGTATGCAGTGTGCGTATAGGGTGTATGCCATGTGTGTATAGTGTGTGCAGTGTGTATGCAGTGTGTGTATAGTTAGTGCAGTGTGTGTATAGTGTATGCAGTGTGTGTAGAGTGTGTATAGTGTATGCAGTGTGTGTAAAGTGTGTGCAGTGTGTGCATAGTGTGTGTGCAGTGTTTGCAGTGTGTGTAGAGTGTATGCAGTGTCTGTAGAGTGTGTGTAGAGTGTGTGTAGTGTGTATGCAGTGTGTGTAGTGTGTATGCAGTGTGTGTAGAGTGTGTGCAGTGTGTGTAGAGTGTATGCAGGGGGTGCAGTGTGGATTCAGTGTGTGTAGAGTGTATGCAGTGTGTAGTGTGTATGCAGTGTGTGTAGAGTGTATGCAGTGTGTATGCAGTGTATGTAGAGTGTGTGTAGAGTGTATGCAGTGTATGCAGTGCGTGTAGAGTGTGTGTAGAGTGTATGCAGATGCAGTGTGTATGTTGTGTGGAATAAGTGCTGCCACTTACCTGTCCCTCCCGTCCTCCTCGACTGGTGGTCCGGTGGCACAGCATCACTGGGCAGTTTAGAGGGGCCCAGTATTCTCCATGCTCGTTAATAAGACTATGTACCCGAGTTTCCCATCCAGCAGCAGCAGGGTCCTCTGTTCTCGCGATCCGCGAGAGCGTTGCTATGGCAACCCACGGCAACGCTCTCGCGGATCGCGAAAACAGAGAACCCTGCTGCTGCTGGATGGGAAACTCGGGTAGATAGTCTTATTAGCGGCCGGTCCCTTTACACAAGACACAGGGCGGCATTTTGCCACCCCTGCGAAAGTTCGCCCCGGGCACCCCCCTAGTGAGTTGTACCCGGGGGGCGGACCACCCCCGTTGCCCCCCCCTTAGTACGCCACTGCCTCTATATACAGAGTAACATGGCTCCCTCTATATACAGAGTAACATGGCTTCCTTCTATATACCGTGTAAACATGGCTCCCTCTATATACAGAATAACATGGCTCCCTCTATATACAGTGTAACATGGCTCCCCTCTATATACAGTGTAACATGGCTCCCTCTATATACAGAGTAACATGGCTCCCTCTATATACAGAGTAACATGGCTCCCTCTATATACAATGTAAACATGGCTCCTCTCTAGATACAGAGTAACATGGCTTCCCTCTATATACCGTGTAAACATGGCTCCCTCTATATACAGAATAACATGGCTCCCTCTATATACAGAGTAACATGGCTCCCCTCTATATACAGTGTAAACATGGCTCCTCTCTATATTCAGAGTAACATGGCTCCCTCTATATACAGAGTAATGTGGCTCCCTCTGTATACAGTGTAAACATGGCTCCCTCTATATACAGAGTAACATGGCTCCTGAGCTGTGGGTGGGTGCCCTCTTAAAGAATAATGGGGGGGGACCTACTGTCCTCCCCCCGCCCCCACCCCTGAGCGGCGGGTGGGGGTCCTAAGTTACAATAAGAGGGGGGGACCTACTGTCCCCCCTGGCCCCCACCCCACTGAGCGGCGGGTGGGGGCCCTAAATGAAAATCCCCCTCCCCATCAAAGGTGACGAGGGGTCCCCAAGCCCCTAGTCACACACCCAAATAAAAAAGCCCCTACCTACCCCCCTCACCCTAAAAAATAGTGAGAGGGTAATAAAATTACTACCCTGTAAAGTAAAATTCAACTTACTATTCAACGTCTTCTTTTTTCTAAAATTTTTCAGCCCCAAAAAAGGGCAAATCAAAAAAGCCATCATACCCGTCCAACTTAAAAATAAAATAAAAAAATTAATCCATCTTCACCCATGAAGGGCTCAGCGCAGACTAGGGTATTAACATATACCCTATTGTTACAATTGTTACTTGAAAAGCATGAGGAATGCCGTTGGGGTACCACATGCTCATTTGTTATACCTCCATGCACTACAAAAATAAAGAATACAAAAAATAAATAAATAAATAAATACAAAAAAATAATAATAAAAAATAAAATAAGAAAAAAATGTATGCAGCTTCCAAATGAATCTAAAATGGATGCTGTCCAGGAGGTGGGAGGGTCTGCTAGGGAGGGTGTGCTGCTGATTGGCTGGAATGTGTCTGCTGACTGTGAGGTACAGGGTCAAAGTTTACTCAATGATGACGAATAGGGGGCGGATCGAACCGTGCATGTGTTCGTCCGCCGTGGACGAACGCGAACACACTATGTTCGCCAGGAACTATTCACCAGCGAACCGTTCGGTACATCACTATTAGTAGGTAATAAAGATACCCTACTTATACTTGCATGAGCAAGAAAGCCTGCTTTGGTGTTGCTGAGCACTGGCAGTACAATCCGCACCTAAGATCAGGAGGAATCGAGGACACCAATAGTTGGATATAGGATAATCTTTATTACAAACCCCTAGCATCCTTAATAGCATTCTACTCAAACACTCTTCTTAATTTTAACATAGTCCCTACCCACTGTTTTCTCTGTGTTTGCATAACATTTAATTAACAGAACATGAGATAAAAACTTCTAAAGTAAAAATACTATGTAGACCCATCTGGTTGAAAATGTTTTTTTTTTTTTTTTTTTTTTTTTTTTAAGTAGGCTATGTGGCTAATACTTGTTTGCATGGGAGATGTGGCAAAGGCTGCATAAACAGAAACAGAAGTTATTTAACTCTTAAATGGCATAGAATTGAGTAATGAAACTACAGGGGCACAATCTATACATTAAAACTGCTTCATTAAGCTAAAGATGTTTTGGGTACTTACAGAATCCTTTTGATTAAGAACCACATACTGCCTATAATTTATTTTAACTGTAGCTCCCACCTGATGTTCAGTGGTGGGGGGTTTATTGGGATACTAGGAAGTCCTCCATTTTTTTTATTTAATTGCCCCCACCCACTAAACACAGATGGGGACAAGGGGTTGGGCAGTGACCTGTCCACTATTTATTATTTAGTTTTAAGCCTGTACCTCATGTGTTACTAGGCAGCAATGGCTGCCCTTTCTCAAGATTTTTTGTGAGCTCACTGTTTAATACAACTAACCCCACTCATGGCAGTTACGAGCATGAAAAAGTACGTGGTTAGGTCCCTTCAATTTTCTTCTTGGTACTGCCACTCCAGATTTTTCTTTATACTCTATTATATTAATATATACTCATATTGAACTTTTGTAGTTACTAACAGTAATTAGATGTATTCAATCCAGCCACATTTTAATAAAAACAAAATAATGAGAAAAAAATTGTAATTGTTAAATCAACACCAATGTTGGTCAGTGGTAGGGGGTTGATATGTCACTTGGAATGAATTGTAACATGCATTAGACACACAGGGAACAATTATATGTATATCTACAATACTTTTTATTTAAAATGTTTTACTTAATTATTTTGTAGCAATTTTTTCCTGTTCATAAACAAGTTGTTTTTTTTTTCAACAAATAATAGTGCAATGGTATACTAAATAAACCATACATTTAAACATTGCTTACAGAACTTAAACAATGGATATTGGTGATTATTTTTGCAAATTTCATTGAAACTAATGGGTTAACATTATTTTGAGAGCAAACATAAAAGGTAATATTATTAAAATAATAATAAATACACAATTATACTATAATTACCACACTATGCAGGTTCTCTTGACAACAATCAATATAAATATTTAATACTTTGGGTATTTTTATTATATGAACTTGGAATTACATTAAATACTACAAATATTCTACCCTAACTATGAATTTAATCTCAAAGAATTTATGTTCCGTGTAAAATAATCATGAACTGTGTTCTGATAGAGTAACAAATAAACGTATAATGACACAGTCTGCTATCACAGACTGATATTATTTAGCTTCCAAAGCAGTGTTTTTTTCAGTATTTCAGTCACTGTGTATAGTCAAGTTATAATAAAAATCTGAACTATTTACATTATATTATGCTAACAAATTAGGCATGACCTATAATAGTTAATCCCTGAGATCAGTATAATTTTCTTCATATCTGAAACTTTTAATATTTTGCTCCACTTACTGTACAGTTTTTGTTCTGCAAATGAGTTTTGCATTAGGTTCTTAAAAATAAATAAAAAAAAACAATTCAAAAATATTTTCTATGTGAAGGGCAGTGGCGGATCCAGAACCAAATCTTGGGAGGGTCACTTGTGGTGGGATGTAGCGGGGGACAGGGAGCTGTAGCAGGGGGAGAGAGGACTGTAGTGTAGGGGCTTAGGGGCTGTAGTGGGGGGTTAGAGGGCTGTAGTGGAGCATATAGGGATGTGTTGGATGGTAGGGGATTATAGTGGAGGGATGGGGCTCTAGTTAGATGAAATAACATTCACAGACACATACACTGGCATACACACACAGATACAAACATGGATCTACACAGGCACACACATACTTATACATGCGCAAAACTACACACACAGATAACACACACACAGGCACACATATACACATATCTGCACATAAACAAACTGGCACATGCACAAACACACACATACCTACACACACACACTGGCACACACAGATACACTCACATACACTGGCACACACGGTTTACACACTGGTACAGTTTACACACAGATACACACTGACATTCACAGCTACACACACAGAGACACATACCTACAAAGATATACACATGCACAAACGGGCACACAGATACAGACACACATACATACACATTGGCATATACACACTGACACACACACACAGATACACATACCTAAACATACACACTGACACATAAATTGCAGTTGATATATTATTAACCACCCCTGTTTCCATACCTATTGCTGCAGGGACATCAATTCCTGGGGCTGGCTGAGGCTGTTGGGATGGGAGTCTGCCTGCAGAGCTTTTTCTCCACCCTCCTCCTTCTCCTCTCTCAGAGTGCCTTCAGTCCTCCCAGCCCACGAGGTCAGTAAGTTGGGAGGAAGTTACCGATGGATAGTCACTTCCTCTGTTCTTCCTCCCCTCCATAGCAGCCCAGCAGGTACCTATCTCCTGCCTGTTCTCAATCATTTCTCTGAACTGGAGTGGTTACTTGTCGTTTGGTGTTTACCCCTTTTCCAAAACCCCAGGAGAGCGCTCTTTGGAGGGGAGCTACAATGTCGTGAGACAAACAATCACTACCTATAAGCAAGGTGGAGCCCCCCTTCCACAACAATCCAGAGACCCCATTAAAGTACCGGCCAATACCTCTAATCGCCTGGAACTGTTTCCAAGCATGAGACCACACAAGCGGTCGGTCTAAACTTTAATAGGGTGGTGTTTTCTTAAAACCCCATGGATAAGAGCGCTATTTGGACAGATTAGGCACCCTACCGAGAGCTATTTGGGAATATAAAACTTGTGGGGTTCGCAACTATGTGTGTTTTGGGGTTTTAGTGTATTCAGCTCTCTATATCCAGGAGATAATTAACTTACCGGGCTTTGATTTAATTATCTCCCAGAAACAGAGATGCCTAGACGGGATGGGATCAATGTGTAAAAGAATGGAGACCCCATGCTGGGGGTCTGAGCATAAAAGGCTGTATTCTGAGCAATAAAAACAGATTACTCCAAGTATTATGTCTCACCTGGTTACTGAGCGGCTCTGGTATGCCACTGGGTGCTCTTCTCTGGCGTTGTTCACTTGGCTCAACACTGCTCTGAGCCCATGGAGGCATCTGTGTGAAGCAAGAAATGTTTGTTAAAGTTAGGGGCAGTTAGAACTGGAGTGTTTCCTAGCGTGGCTTTTAGGGTTTCAAAAGCTTGTTGACACTTGGGGTGCCACAGGACTGTCCGAGGCAGGGATTTCTTGGTCAGGTCCATCAGGGGTTTGGCTGTCTCGCTGTAGTGGGCAACACATTTTCAATAGTACCTTGCCATCCCTAGAAAGGATAGCACCTGCTTTTTTGTCTTGGGAACTGGTTAGTTCAGAATGGCTTCATTTTTAGCCAGCTCAGGACGCTGTCTACCACATATCAACCCTGTAACCTAATTACTGTACTTTGGCCATGACTATTTGGCATTTGTCTGGGCGTATGGCCATTCCAGCCTGCTGGATTCTACTGAGGACTGTTTCCAAGTGTTGCAAATGCTCTCTCCAAGAACAACTAAATATGGCTATGTTATCTAAATAGGCACAGGAAAGTCCTGGTCTACCAGCCACTGGAAGGTAGCTTGGGCATTCTTCATCCCGAACGGCATGACCTTGAATTATTACGAGCCGAACAGGGTGATGAAGGTTGACTTGGGGATTGCATCTGCCATCAGGGATATCTGCCAGTAACCCCAGCTCAGGTTGACAGTGGAGACCCAGGCAGCACTAGACAGTCGTCAAGAAGTACGTCCACTCAAGGCATGGCCTAGGCAGTAGTTTTGTCATTGAGCAATCTATAATCCACACAGAACCGAGTCGTCCCATCCTTTTTGGGTACTAGAACAATTGGGGATGCCCAGAAGCTGTGTGAGGGTTCTATGGCCTTAAGCACAGGCATTTGCTCTAACTGCCTTCGGCACCCGGTAAGCAGGTTGTTGAAGGGGAACTTGATCGGGGGTCTCTACTTTATGGTGAGCTAGTGTGGTTGTTTCCCCCTCCTTTATACTATTTCATATGGTCCCCCCCAAGCAGCCTGTAGCTAATAATGTATTGTGTGTCTCAGCATTAACACCCTCTGTCCCACTATAAACTCTCTTTCTGCCAGGTTTGGGCTGCATGGAGATTGTCTTGGGCCAACCCTATTAAGTACTCCAGTTTTTCCCAGAGCTTTACCATGTAGGTTGTAGCTGGGGTCTCTTCATGGTCACATTTGCCATCCCAGTACTCTAAAAATATCAAGGGTTCCACGGACTCATAGTCCATATAGCAATTCAAAGGGGGAGAATTTAGTGAGTTCCTGGGGAACTTCCCTATAGGCAAATAGTAAATGGGGCAGGAATCCTTCCCAGACAGTGTCTTGGGCTGTGAATATCCAGATCTTTTGCTTAAGGGTTCCATTGAACCTCTCACAAAGCCCATTAGTCTGTGGGTGTAAGGGGTAGTAAGGAGGGATTTACCTCCGCAGAGTGCTCAGGCTTGATTCAACAGGTTTGAGGTGAATCGGGTGCCCTGATCTGATAGGATCTCTTGGGGGAAAACCATCCTGGAGAATATTTTAGGCAGGGCATTTGCTATTGTCTCTGCAGTTATATTGGAGAGGACTACAGCCTCGGAGTAGCGGGTTGCAAAGGCCACCTTTAGAGAGTGTAGCATTTCCCAGACTTACTGGGTTTGGCAAGAGGACCAACTATATCCACAGCTATTCATCTAAATAGTTCAACTACCAGAGGCAGGGGCTGAAGGGGGACTTTAGTGACATCCTGTACTTTCCTTACCCGCTGACAGTGGTTGCACGTCCGGCAGTGGTGTTTAATATCCCGAGATAGGCTGGCCCAGTACGTTTGGTCCCTAAGTGACCAGTTAAGGGGGCCTGTGCAAGGGTAAGTAAGGCCAGGCAGTACATTGCTGGAATTACAAGCTGTAGTCTGGGTTCAGTGGTCGTGCCGCGTCTTTTGCCTGGTGTTGATCGGTATAGAACCCATTGAGCCACTTCTGAACTTTAGAACTAGACTTTTTTTTCGGTATTGCCTGTAGCACTAGGGGGCTGGACTTCACCAGTGGCTCCCACCTGCCAATCTAAGTCCACCTGAGGCAGATGGATCATTATCCCAGGTATATAACACTGCCTCCCCCCTGAGGGCAGTGTCAGTTCGTTGTTTCATGTTTCGTGTTGCTTAAGACTAACTTGGCTTGTGACCCCTGCTTGTGGTATCTATGTTTTTGCCTGTTTTCCCCCTGCCCTGACCTTTTTGATACAGTGCCTGACTACTCTTCTGGATTTGCAGATGTCTGTTCCCTTGTACCCAGTTATTGTTTCTGTCTAAACCCCCATGCACAGATTCACAGCCCAGGTAGCTTCTTACCTGGTTACCATGGGTTGTGTTTATCTGCAAGGGTGAGCATACTTCGCTGCACTTCGGACTCCAAACAAGGTAAGACCATGTGTACAGTTCATGATGTTTCTGGCTACCTTCTGGTCAAACACATTGTTCTCCATTTAGCCCCAAGTAGTGTCCTGTGTCCTGAAAGTCCCTGTATGCTAACTGTGCCAAATGCTAAGCTCCGTTATGTCCTGCAAAGTCTGGGTACAAGGAGGGGCAAAAATGGTGATAAAAAAAGCTCTCTTTAGGAGAGTCAGAAATCCAACGCAAGTTAAAGTGACTATGTCAATCCATCACAACTTGTATGTTCACAATTCTCTCTTTTACAAAGGGACACTCCAAACTGGAGGTCTACAGGGCATTGCTGACGATAGTGCAGCTGGAGACATTCTGGAGTTGTATAATATTTTTACATGGCTTTTGTTCCATATTTGTAAGATTGTGAAGTGCACAGTGTATTCCTGGCCATTTTTTTTTTTGATAATTATATATATATATATATCAATCAAAGATCAGGAAATCTTTATAATGTGTCCACAGGAAAAACAAGTAATAATATGGCACTAAAATAAATATTAAAATAAAATACTAATAATCAGAAAAAGTAAGCAGTATATATTGTGAAAAAGCTCCACTCACATACAACCACCTAAGCTAAAAAAAAAAGTGTGCTGTGCCTTTAAGACATTAATTAATTAAATGCCTTATAAGTAGTGATGTCGCGAACATAAAATTTTCGGTTCGCGAATGGCGAACGCGAACTTCCGCAAATGTTCACGAACGGGCGAACCGGGCGAACCGCCATAGACTTCAATAGGCAGGCGAATTTTAAAACCCACAGGGACTCTTTCTGGCCACAATAGTGATGGAAAAGTTGTTTCAAGGGGACTAACACCTGGACTTTGGCATGCCGGAGGAGGATCCATGGCAAAACTCTCATAGAAAATTACATAGTTGATGCAGAGTCTGGTTTTAATCCATAAAGGGCATAAATCACCTAACATTCCTAAATTGTTTGGAATAACGTGCTTTAAATCACGTAAAATAAGGGGGTGGACCTACTAAATAACAATAAGGGGGCGGACCTACTGTCCTCCCCCCCTGGCCCCCACCCCTGAGCGGTGGGTGGGGGCCCTAGATAAGAATGGCGGGGGGGGACCTACCGTCCTCCCCCCAGCCCCCACCCCTGAGCGGTGGGTGGGGGCCCTAAAAAAACAATAAGGGGGACCTACTGTCCCCCCCGGCCCCCACCCCTGAGCGGTGGGTGGGGGCCCTAAATAAAGAGAAGGGGGGGACCTACTGTCCTCCCACCGAACCCCACCCATGAGCAGTGGGTGGGGGCCCTAGATAATAATGGTGGGGGGGACACCTACCATCCTCCCTCCCGGCCCCCACCCCTGAGCGGTGGGTGGGGGCCCTAAAAAAACAATAAGGGGGAGGACCTACTGTCCCCCCTGGCCCCCACCCCTGAGCGGTAGGTGGGGGGCCTAAATAAAGAGAGGGGGACCTACTGTCCTCCCCCCGGCCCCCACCCCTGAGCAGTAGGTGGGGGCCCTAGATAATAATGGTGGGGGGACCTACTGTCCTCCCCCCTGGCCCCCACCCCTAAGCGGTGGGTGGGGGCCCTAAAAAAACAAAAAGGGGGGGACCTACTGTCCTACTGTCCCCCCCGGCCCCCACCCCTGAGCGGTGGGTGGGGGCCCTAAATAAAGAGAGGAGGGACCTACTGTCCTCCCCCCGGCCCCCACCCCTGAGCAGTGGGTGGGGGCCCTAGATAATAATGGTGGGGGGGACCTACCATCCTCCCCCCCGGCCCCCACCCCTGGGCGGTGGGTGGGGGCCCTAAAAAACAATAAGGGGGACCTACTGTCCTACTGTCCCCCCCCGGCCCCCACCCCTGAGCGGTGTGTGGGGGACCTAAATAAAGAGAGGAGGGACCTACTGTCCTCCCCCCGGCCCCCACCCCTGAGCAGTGGGTGGGGGCCCTAGATAATAATGGTGGGGGGGACCTACCGTCCTCCCCCCCGGCCCCCACCCCTGGGCAGTGGGTGGGGGCCCTAAAAAAACAATAAGGGGGGACCTACTGTCCTACTGTCCCCCCCAGGCCCCCACCCCTGAACGGTGTGTGGGGGACCTAAATAAAGAGAGGGGGGACCTACTGTTCTCCCCCGGCCCCCACCCCTGAGCGGTGGGTGGGGGCGCTAAAAAAACAAGAAGGGGGACCTACTGTCCCCCCTGGCCCCCACCCGTGAGCGGTGGGTGGGGGCGCTAAAAAAACAATAAGGGTGGGTGGGGGCCCTAAGTAAAGAGAGGGGGTGGACCTACTGTCCTCCCCCCGGCCCCCACCCCTGAGCAGTGGGTGGGGCCCTAGATAATGATGGTGGGGGGGACCTACCATCCTCCCCCCGGCCCCCACCCCTGAGCGGTGGGTGGGGCCCTAAAAAAACAATAAGGGGGGCCCTACTGTCCCCCCCCGGCCCCCACTCCTGAGCGGCAGGTGGGGGCCCTAAATGAAAATCCCCCCTCCATCAAGGTGACTAGGGGTCCCAAGCCCCTAGTCACCCCCCCCCCACACACACACCTAAATCAAGCTATCCCCTACCTACCCCCCTCACCCTAAAAATAGTGAGGGGGGAATAAAATAACTAACCTGTAAAAAAATATTAAACTTACCATTTGACGTCTTCTTTTTTCTAAAATCTTCAGCCCCAAAAAAGGCCAAATAAAAAGCCATCATACCCGACGAACTTAAAATAAAATAAAAAACCCGAGTGCAAATAAAAAAACCTGACGAAAAAGAAAAAACCCGAGCGCAAACAAATAATCCATCTTCACCCATGGAGGGCTCCGCACAGACTGAGCTACGCAGGACGGGGGAAGGCTTATAAAGCCTTGCCCCACCCTGCAATTAGGCTAAGAACAATCTGATTGGTGGGTTTAAGCCAATCAGAGTGCTATTTGTCATTTTACACAGCGTGGGAAAGTTCTTGGAATTTCCCCATGCTGTGTAAAATGACACAGAGCACTGTGATTGGATGGATTTCAAGCCATCCAAACACAGTGCTCTGTGTCATTTTACACAGCATGGGAAAGTTCTTTGGAATCTTCCCACGCTGTGTAAAATGACACAGAGCACTGTGATTGGATGGATTTCAAGCCATCCAATCACAGTGCTCTGTGTCATTTTACACAGCGTGGGAAAGTTCTTTGGAATTTATTATTTTATTCATATTAAATTATGTTCCATACCTAAATATTTGATGCTAAATGAAGGCCCTGTTTCTTCTGCATAAAATGATGTATAATAAGTGTGGGTGCACATAATATGAAAGAGGCGAATTATGCCTGAACAGACATATAGCGCAAATTCCAGTTTTTGTTTACGTTTTGTTTTGATCACAAAGTGTACATTTGGCTCAGTCCTTAACCCCTTAACGACGAGTGACGGACGAGGTCCGTCACTCAGGGGAATGCGTTAATGACGAGTGACGGACCTCGTCCGTCACCCGTTAAAATTAACCCCAGATCGCCGCAATCACGGCGATCGTGGGGTTAATGGTGCTCCGGTCTGCCTCTGCATTAAAGGCAGACCGGGAGCACCGGATCGGGCTGTCAGAGTACATGTGCCCGCTCTGACAGCATGTCTGAGCGGGCACATGTGCTCTCTATACTCACCTCCGCCTCCCTGCACTTCCTGGTTCTGTGTGAAGTGCAGGGAGACTGATCTTCAGTGATCCTGCCCCCTGGTGGAAAAAAAAAATAGTAAAATTAAAATCCCACCCCCCTTTAACCCCCCTTTACCCATTTTAATAAAAAATTAACCCCTTCCCTGCCAATTGATCACTGACTACAGTGATCAATTGGCAGGGATTACATTTTACTAAGATCTGATTTTTTTTTTAACCCCTGAGGGTTAATTCTTTTTTTTTTAACCCTCAGGGGTTCAATTTATTTTATTAAATAATTTAAATATTTTAAAATTATAAATTTAGCTAGCTGGGGAGGGTGGAAGTTAGTGGGGAATTGGGGGATTTAGTATTACGCTAACTAGGGGTTAACGTTAAAAAAAGTTTAAAAATAAGCTTTAAAAAGTTAAAAAATTAAGTTAAAAAAAAGTTTTAATAACATTTAAGTAAAAAATTAAAAAAATAAACCCTTTACCCAGTCCAAATAAAAATTAACCCCTTCCCTGCCAGTCGATCACTGCCTACAGTGATCAAAATACAGATCACAGTATTATACTGTTCTAATTTTTTTTTTAACCCCTGACGATTAACTTTTATTTATTTTTTAACCCTCAGGGGTTAAATTTATTTCATTAACTAATTTAAATATTGTATAATTAAATATTTTGCTAGCTGGGGTGGGTGGGAGTTATGGGAAAATGGGGAATTTACTGTTAGTGCTGCTTACTGCTAGTTAGGGGTTAACGTAAAAAAAAAAAGCTTAGAAAAATGTTAAATCTGTAAAAAAAAGTTTTACGAAAGTTTAGGAAACTTTAAAAAAATGAATAATCAAAACAAAAGTTTAAAAAATAGTTTTAAAAAGTAAAAAAAGTTTTAAAAAGTAAAAAAATACATTTAATAACGCTCATTACCACTACACCTGGTACAAGCTAGCGGAAAAATGATCCCACGCTAAGGTTCAAAATATGCCTTTTGAAATACCCTGGGATGTCTTCTTTAAGAAATGGTATGGCTTTATGGGGTATTTGGTTTATATAGCCTGGTAAAATACTCTAAAATGGGACATGGGCACAGCGTAAAAATTTAAAGTTTGAAAAAAAATGGAATGGCTGTGTCCCAAATGTGCCCCTCCGATGTCCACATATACCTAGCAAAGGTACATACGGGGGTATTTTTGTACTCAGCAGACATAGCTGAGCAACATATGAAGTATTATACAGTGGTAGTACACATAAGGTTTGCAAAATATACTGTGCAAACTCACTTTGTGTGTCAAAAAGGCAGAAAAAACGCTTATTACCACTACACCTGGTACAAGCTAGCGGAAAAATGATCCCACGCTAAGGTTCAAAATATGCCTTTTGAAATACCCTGGGATGTCTTCTTTAAGAAATGGTATGGCTTTATGGGGTATTTGGATTATATAGCCTGGTAAATTCTCTAAAATGGGACATGGGCACAGCGTAAAAATTTAAAGTTTGAAAAAAAATGGAATGGCTGTGTCCCAAATGTGCCCCTCCGATGTCCACATATACCTAGCAAAGGTACATACGGGGGTATTTTTGTACTCAGCAGACATAGCTGAGCAACATATGAAGTATTATACAGTGGTAGTACACATATGGTTTGCAAAATATACTGTGCAAACTCACTTTGTGTGTCAAAAAGGCAGAAAAAAAAACGCTTATAACCACTACACCTGGTACACGCTAGCGGAAAAATGATCCCACGCTAAGGTTCAAAATATGCCTTTTGAAATACCCTGGGGTGTCTACTTTAATAAATGGTAGGCCTTTGTGGGGTAGTTTGAATTTAAAACCTGCAAAGATGCTTGGAAATTGCACATAGGCCCGGCGTCAAAATTCAAAGTTCGGTCAAAACTGATATGGCTTGGTCTCCTATATGGCACTGTAGCTTCACAAAATAGTGCCATAGACATACAATGGGGGTGTCCTTTTACTCAGAAGACTTAGCTGAGCACAATTTGGGGGGTTTGAACTTAGTGGCACACATGAAATATACAAAATGGCCAGCAAAAATGCAATCCGTATGTAAAAAATTCACAAAATTATTTTTTACCACATACTTTGGCATGTAATGGTAAAAAAATGGGGGCATGTTAAGGCACAATATGCACCTTATGAGATACCCTGGGTGTCTACTTTTACAAATGGTAGGCCTTTGTGGGGTGTTTTTGAACAGTCAAACTGTTATAATACCCCAAATGGAAGCATAGGCTCATTAAATCCGTCTCTCAAAATTCTACTGTGAATACTGAAAAGGACAGGTCTCCTGTATGGCACTGTAGCTTCACGAAATAGTGCCATAGACATACAATGGGGGTGTCCTTTTACTCAGAAGACTTAGCTGAGCATCATTTGGGGGGTTTGAACTTAGTGGCACACATGAAATATACAAAATGCCCAGCAAAAATGCAATCCGTATGTAAAATATGCACAAAATTATTTTTTACCACATATTTTGGCATGTAATGGTAAAAAAATGGGGGCATGTTAAGGCACAATATGCACCTTATGAGATACCCTGGAGTGTCTACTTTTACAAATGGTAGGCCTTTGTGGGGTTTTTTTGAACAGTCAAACTACTATAATACCCCAAATGGAAGCATAGGCTCATTAAATCCGTCTCTCAAAATTCTACTGTGAATACTGAAAAGGACAGGTCTCCTATATGGCACTGTAGCTTCACGAAATAGTGCCAAAGACATACAATGGGGGTACCGTTGTACTCAGCAGAAGTAACTGAACACATAATAAAACTTTGTACAGGAATAGCACACACCAACTTTACAAAATACACATGAGAAGTTCTTTGTTATAAGTTTGTGTGCGAAAACCCCCAAAAAACACAATTTTACTCCAATATTTAGCAGAGGTTGGCGGTAAAATGGCTACGTAGAAAGTGTCAAAACAACCTTAGGTAAATAGCCTGTGGTGTCTACTTTATATAAATATATACTTTTGTGTGGCAATTTTGTTTTCTTTTATGGCTATTAGGCTTACAAGACAAACATACCAAATTCTAAAATCGCTCCACATAAAAAGTTTATTTTACTCCTTGTGCTTTGTGACCTGTAACTACCAGAAAAAACTTAAAATCCCAGACACATTATATATTCTGTAATTCAGAACAACTAAATGAATTTATTTTTAATTACTTTCCTTAACCTGCACTAATTATGTACACATTATTATTGCAAAAACTGTAAAAAAAACACACAAAAATTAATTTTTTTGCATATTTCTGTATTTTTTTTATAATAAATAAGCATTTATATATATATATATATATATATATATATATATATATATATGTGTTACATCAAATTAAAGCCCTTTCTGTCCTTTAAAAAACGGTATATAATATGTGTCGGTGCAATAAATTAGTAAAATGCAAATTGCAGTTGAACGCAAATAGCAAAAAATGCAAAAAATGCCGTTGTCATTAAGTGAAAGACAAGCTTCTGAAGCTCTGTCCTTAAGGGGTTAACCCCTTCAGGACGGAGTCAATAGTGCACGTTCTGATCAAAACAAAACGTAAACAAAAACTGGAATTTGCGCTATATGTCTGTTCACCCGTAGTTCCCCTCTTTCATATTATATGCACCCACACTTATTATATATCATTTTGTTCAGGAGAAACAGGGCTTTAATTTAACATTAACTATTCATATATGGAACATAATTCATTATGAATAAAATAAAAAAAATGTGAGAAAATAAGATTTTTTTTTACATTTGTATTTCCGTCTGACATTTTAGCTGTGAATGTCATAATACTGTTAGGTTTTACTGCACAAAAATGCACATATTTGTAATCAGCGATGTCTCAAGAGTACAACAGTATCCCCCATTAACAGGTTTTATGGTGTTTTGGAAAGTTACAGGGTCAAATATAGAACGTTCCATTTTCAAATAGAAATTTGCCAAATTGGTAATGTTACCTTTGAGACGGTGTGGTAGCCCAGGATTGATAATTACTCCATAATGGCATACCATTTGAAAAAGTATACAACCAAAGGTATTGCAAGTGGGGTATGTCCAGTCTTTTTTAGTAGCCACTTAGTCACAAACACTGGCCAAAGTTAGCGTTCATATTTGTTTTTGTGTTAAAAAAGCAAAAAACTAATATTTGACCAGTGTTTGTGACTAAGTGGCTACTAAGAAAGACTGGACATACCCCACTTGCAATACCTTGGGTTGTCTACTTTTGCAAATGGTATGCCATCATGGGGGTAATTCTCATTCCTGGGCTACCATACGCTCTCAAAGGCAACATAACCAATCTGGCAAATTTCAATGTCAAAAAAATGAAATGCAAGCCTTATATGTGACTCTCTAACTTTCCAAAACACCATAAAACCTGTACATGGGGGGTACTGTTATTCTCGGGAGACTTCACTAAACACAAATATTAGTGTTTTAAAACAGTAAAACATATTACAACAATAATATAGTCCATAAAAGTGCAGTTCGTTTGTAAAAAATGCAAAAACCGTCACTTTTACTTGAAATATCATCATTGTAATACAATTTACCAATTTGAAACACTAATATGTGAGTTCAGCGAAGTCTCCCGAGTAAAACAGTACCCCCCATGTACAGGTTTTATGTTGTCTTGGAGAGTTACAGGGTCAAATATAGTGCATGCAAATTAAATTCTCTTCACTTTCTCCCTGTGTTGTCAGGTATGTCAATCAAATTTTAATTAATCAAATCACCTAATTATGTTAAAAGATTACTTAAATATACACGTAGAATTCTACGTGTATACTAATGTAATCTTTTATGTAATTATATGTATTTATCTATATATATATATTTGCGGTTATTTGCAAAAATTACATATGGATATATAATTTATATCAAATTTTGTTTCAATATTTTATTTATTAATTTTATTATTTTATTTATTTATTATTGTAATTATACGTATTATATATATAATATATGTGTATATATCTATTATATATATAATATATGTATATTATATATATGTAACGTCATTCTAAGTGTATTTTAATACTAATATATGTACTTATATTAGTATTAAAATACACTATGTATGACGTTAAATATATATAATATACATATATATTATATATATAATATATATGTATATATTATATATATATATATAAAAATATTTATATTATTTTATAACATGTTTAATTTTTTTTTTTACACTACCTACCAGTAGGGGGACTGTCTAATATTTTAGACAGTCCCCCTGCTGGCAGATCCACAGCCAGCTATAGGGGGCCATGTGATCGCTCTTTGAGAGCGATCACATGGCCCCTGGGGGCCTGATTTGCCGTGGGGAGGGCTGCCTGGGCTGTGAGGCAGTCCTCCCGAAGCGGAGCGCCGGTAAGGTAAGTATACCGGGCGCTCCAGGGGCTTCAGCCGTTACGGCGTGCTATGCCGTCACAACGGCTTTAAAGCCCACTTAATCCGTGACGGCATAGCACGTCGTAACGGCGGGAAGGGGTTAAGGGGTTAACATACATAATTGCCAATACCCATGTCACATAATATACAAAGGGGATTATTAACCAAAATGTTAAAAATCCCACATAAGAAAACAGTATAAAATAACCACATAAAACTATAGTTTATTATAAATTACCACACAACATTATCAAAATACCTCACATATTAAAGGACCCACTCTCCTAACAATGATTAATTAGATATCTTTTGAAAAATATTTTTCAGTGACATCTTTAAAAATATAAAACAATATCAGCATACTATTATGTCCCAATGTATAAAACTATACCTGCTTAAAGGTGAAGGAGAAAAAAGTTAAGGTTTATATATAACAGGGGTAGGCAACCTTCAACACTCCAGCTACTGTGGACTACATCTCCCACAATGCTCTTGCAGCCGTAATGCTGGCAAAGCATCATGGGAGGTGTAATCTCAAAACATCTGCAGTGCCGAAGGTTGCCTATCTCTGATATATATATAATGTCAACCATATAAACTTATTATATGAAATATTGTAAGAAAAATTTATATTAAACATTATAAAAAAAATAAAAAGATCAAATTCTATGTTAAGACCATGTGACTCTAGAGTTTTTAATTTATGGACCCACTTAATTTCTTCTCTTCCTATTTTTAAAATATGGTGTCCACCCCTATAAGGTTTATTAACTATTTGAATTCCTAAGAATATTAAACCTCTGGGTTCCTTATTATGTTTTGCTTTAAAATGAGCAGAGACACTATGCTGTGTGACACCCCTTAAGATATTATTTACATGTCCTCCTATTCTCTTGTGGAGTGAGAGTGTTGTGCGGCCCACATATTGTTGTCCACATGGGCAAATTTAAAGATAAGCCACATTTCTAGTAAACAAGTAATAAAATCATTTATATGAAACTCTTTGCCATTTTGTTTGCTCTTGAAAAAACCCTTTCTATTGTTTAAAAAATGTTTGTGTGCAGTCTTTCCAAGTTGTTTATGAGTTAAAATAAGATTAAAATTAGAGGCTCCCCTAAAAGTTATAAAAGGTTTAAGTGGTATAATTTTAACCAACTCTGTATCTTCTTTTAATAGGTGCCAATGTCTATTTATTATATTTTTGACATCCCTATGTGCAATATTAAAATCAAATACTAAAGGTAAATGATCACGGTTTTTCAATCGCGGGATTTACTCTGTTACTGGGTGCCTCCGAGTCAGGGGCAGACCAACAACAGCAAATCTCGATGTCCAAGCACACGTGATCGCTGTGACAGTCAGTCACAGCAGTCACAATGCTGCTGGGATATCAGATCTTGTTGGTTTTTGAAGTGGAGAGAGATGGATCGTTGTTACTTTGTGTCCCTGAAGAAAATTAAACTGTCATTAAAGGTTCCAAATCCCTTTACCCTGTTCTTTTAAAAAGAATTAACCCTTTCCGTGCTGATTGATCACTGCCAGCAGTGATCAATATACAGGTCAAAGTACTTTACTGTGATCTAGTTTTTATCTTACCTTCAAGGTTTAAATTTGATTATTTTATTTTTTTAGTAACCTTAAGGGGTTACATTTTAATATTTTATTAATTTGTGATTTAGTTAGTTGGGTGGAATTTAGTGGGAATTGGGGAATTTAGTGATAAGCTAGTTAGGGATAAAATAAATAAATAAAATAAATAAAAGTTTAGTTACTTAGTTAAAGTTTATTAACGTAGTAGACAATGTTTAGGAAGTATAGTGCAGAAGAGGCTTATGCCCTGTTAGCGGCCGACTCAGAGGCGACCGACACTGCCTCAGAGGCGACTGACACTGCCCTAATGCTGAACATGGTGCAGATGACTGGGTACCCCCTAGTCATTTTTCACCAGACATCCCAGAGTTCACTGTCAATCCTAGCATACAGGCTGACCTGTCTGGCTATAATGCGCTGGATTGTATGCAGCTGTTCTTGGGGGATGAGATTTTGATGGAGATAGTCACCCAGACTAATCTGTACATGGAGCAGAATCTTGCATGCATTCAAGACTCTCTTATCGCCCGGAAAGAGAGATGGAACTCAACCAGTGTGCCAGAAATTAAACAATTATGAGCACTGACAATGCTAATGGGGATAATTAAAAAGCCCACAATTAGGATGTATTAGTCTAAAACTCCTATTTGGATTACCCCCATTTTTCTCCAGACAATGACTAGGGACAGATATGAAGACATACTGTGATTTACGCACTTTGGTGACAATACGAAGTGCCCCCCAAAAGGTCATCCGCAGTATGATCTTCTATATAAAATACGCCCTCTAATTGCCCACTTTAATGATAAATATGCCACTATTTATACCCCAAAAAAACAAATTTCTATTGATGAATCCCTCATGAAGTATAAAGGAAGACTGAGGTTTAGACAGTACATCACATCCAGAAGATCAAATTGAATAAATTGTGTGAAAGTGGCTGTGTACACCTTCCATGTATACGAAGGAAGGGATAGCCACCTTGATCCCCCAGGTTGCCCAGAGGGACAAGTGGGAAAATCGTCTGGGACTTAATAATGCCATTACTCAACAAAGGTTATCATTTATATATTGATAATTTTTACAATAGCATCCCGCTTTTAAAAATGCTGTACTGCTAGGGGCGTGGCCTAACTCCGCATGGAAGCAGTCGCATAATCCGAGTGCTCCGCCATTCCGTGGACTAACACAGCGTGTAACACAGCATTACACCACCAACACCATGACTGAAAAGCCGAGGAGAGCTCAGGGGAAGTCATGACTACTAAATCAGCGAAAAAAATGAAGCAGAGAACTCTTCACTCGCACCTCACGACGGGTCGCAGGGACAGCCAAGATGGCGCCGACGACCGCAGCCCCACAGCTATAGACTGCGAACCGGGTGAGAGTCAAGACCCAACGGACCCCCCCTGTACCCAACCGGCCACGGATGCCTCCGTGAGCCACATGCTGCAGTCACTGCAGTCCAATCTCCGCTCCGATTTCTCCAAAATGGCGGCGGACATCAGGGCAGACATCCAGGCCCTAGGGGACAGGACGGCGCATTTAGAGGAGGCGACAGAAGGGCTAAGGGAAGCCCACAACGACTTAGCAGAAGCACACACTGCACTGCAGCAAAAGGTACAATACTTGGAAGGGAAAATAGCAGACAATGAAGACAGAGACAGAAGAAACAACATAAGACTGAGGGGGGTGCCTGAAGAAGTGGGCCCACAAGACCTGCCTAAATTTGTACAGGACATGTTTAAGGCACTCATCCCAGAGTTAGAGGCCTCAGACCTCCGGCTAGACCGCACGCACAGACTGCCTAAGCCTAAACACCTGCCTTCCTCCACACCAAGGGACGTAATCACCAGAGTCCACTACTTTACAGTGAAAGACCAACTCATGCAGGCCTCCAGAAAGCACCCTCCGCTGCCTCAACAGTTTGCAGACATCAAGTTGTTCATTGATCTATCAGCAGCGACTATGTTCAAGAGAAGAGCATTTGCACCAATAACCCTTGCTTTACGATCGGCTAATATCCCTTACAAATGGGGATTCCCTACGAAATTACTACTTAAAAGGAATGGAACAGACAAGATAATCTCCACGCCACGTGACGGCGCGAGACTACTCAAAGAATGGGACATTCCTGTACCACCACCACCGGGCATCTCCAGATCCCCGACGACATCGCCGCCCCGAAAGCAGACAAAAGGCCACAACTCGCTCCCTTGGCACAACATGAACGTTCCAGAAATGTACCAGCGACAAGACGACACCTTGGGGCGCACCGTTCCTGCCCATCGCTGATAAACCACAGATATGTATATGTTAACAGAGACTACACACGCAAATCCCCCCTGTGCACCCTCATACCTGTCTTCACTTTCATGGTGTAGTACAGCCGAGAGTTCACACGAGGCGGCTGATCATATATGACTGTTACAACTATTAGTTATAAATTGTTATAATATTGAATATTTCGCTTTCTTTAAGTATTGAGATTTCTGATACAGAGTGTTACCAGTGGAGCACACCCACTGATTTGAGTTATCTTTATTTTAGCTTTTCCCCACGTGTGCACACCCCATTAGTAACGCAACGACAGCGCCCACGGTACCCCACATGGCTTAAGTACTAAGCCACTTTATTACCCGTCAGCAGATTTCTGCACTAGCCACCTGGCTATCGGGCTTGTATATAGTTCACGTTTTTCTGTCATATCGTGCTACCTAACCCTCCCCCCCCCCCACCAGTGTCGCCCCCACTCTCCGACGACGCTGACAAAAAGCTCAGGCAGACAACGAGCCTAGAGTTACCACTGGTGACATGTCCCTCAAGGTACTTTCTCTTAATGTAAAAGGGCTAAATACACCCAATAAGAGGAGATTGGCACTGTTAGAGGCCAAAAATCAGAAGGCGCACGTCGCTTTCTTTCAAGAAACCCACTTTAAATGGGGATCTCGCCCCAGATTCAATTCACCCTGGTTTCCTATAGACCATCACTCCTGCTATTCCACAAAAAAGAGGGGAGTGTCCATTTTAATTAGCAAACAAACCACTTTTGAACTGATCCGAAAAATCACTGATAAAAAAGGTAGATACCTGATAATACAATGCCATCTCAACAACAACCCCTTCACCTTAATGAACATATATGGGCCTAACGATAACCAAGAGGAGTTTATGTCTAGAATGTTTGCATTATTGAATCTGTATAAATTTGGGGAGGTAATACTTGGAGGCGACACCAATTTTCTTCTAGATAGCTTTAGAGACTCATCAGCCTCGAAAACAGTGGCAACGACCACCTCAAAGAGGCGGCTCACACAGTCACGTAACATTCAAGATGTCTTAGCAACACATGACTTTGTAGACCCTTGGCGAATCACACACCCCACTGAAACAGATTACACCTGCTACACTGCGGTGCATAACAGCTACTCCAGGATAGACAGGTTCTTAATAAAGACCACCTCCCTCACAAAAATACTGGACACAGAAATTGGAGACATCACGTGGTCAGACCACGCTCCTATCACATTAACACTCAAAGAGAGATTCCCTAATATCGGCCAACCGTCTTGGAGGCTAGACAACAAATTGCTAACACAGCCACACATAGTCAAACAAATAACAACAGACCTCAAGAACTATTTTACAGACAACGATCAGCAGGACATTAACTCAGACTACGTCTGGCTAGCTCATAAAGCGGTCATTAGAGGAAGCTTTATCAAGCACGCTAGCCACACCAAAAAAGTACGCCTAGCGCAATACTTGACTATAGTCAATGAGATTAAAACTCTCACACACGAGAACAAACAATCACCCAATAACACACTACAAAGAAAACTATTGGCACTCCAATCCCAGTTGAGGGATATTGAACTGGCTAAAACTACCTACCTCTTACAAAAATCAAAACACAAATTCTTCGCAGCAGGGAATAGGGCGGGAGCCAAATTAGCAGCACAACTAAAACAAAAAACTGTCGCCTCCAGAATTGCCTACCTACAAGATAGCAACAACCACAAAATCATTGACCCAAAGGGGATAGTAAATGCCTTTGCAAAGTACTATGGTCAACTATATAACCTTCAACATGAAGGAACAACTATAGTCCCGACAAAAACAGACATAGACAGCTTCCTATCGGACCTACACCTACCCTCCCTGACCCCAACCGCAATAGAGGCCTTGCAGAAGCCTATATCACTGGACGAAATCTCGGCAGTGATTAAGGCGTTGCCCACGGGCAAGTCACCGGGACCTGACGGACTCACAAATACGTACTATAAGCTGTTTGCAGCTGTCCTCTCACCTCAACTGCTAAAATTATATAGGCAGAGTAGCAACAAAGGTGCCTTACCAGAAGAAATTCTCCTGGCCCACATTTCCACACTCCCTAAACCCGGGAAGCCACCTACACAGTGCAAAAATTTCAGACCCATATCATTGCTGAATGGAGATGCCAAAATATACGCCAAAATACTTAGCAATAGAATAGCCCCCTTCCTCACGCAACTAGTGCATAACGACCAATCGGGGTTCGTCCGCGGCCGGCAAGGCTCGGATAACACCCGACGCATTCTAAACACGTTGGCATGTATGGATAGGAGCAACACCGAGGGCCTTCTCCTTGCGCTGGACGCGGAGAAGGCCTTCGATCGCCTTAATTGGACATACATGTCTAGGGTCTTAGAAGAATATGGGTTCCCACCAGAAATGATCACAAGTATCAATGCACTGTATAACATGCCAGCTGCCAAGGTTTCTAGTGGAGGCTTCATCTCGGACAAATTCCATATCACCAATGGGACACGCCAGGGCTGCCCTCTATCCCCCCTCCTATATATCCTGTCACTAGAACCTTTGGCCCAAAAGATCCGCAGTCATCAAAACATCAAAGGAATACATGTACTAGGCCAGGAACATAAATTGGCTCTATTCGCCGATGATGTCCTAGTGACGTTAGCAGACCCGGAACATTCACTGCCCCACCTGGTACATACCCTTAGAGACTTTGGCCTGGTTTCCCACTATAAATTAAATCAGGACAAGACCCAGGCATTACCAGTTAACCTGCCTTCAGGCCGCATAACAGCTCTAAAAGACAAGCACCAATTTGATTGGAGGTCATCCTCTCTTACATATTTGGGGGTTAAAATTGCGCCTTCGGTTGACAAAACTGCCCGCTTAAATTTTTCAACTCTCCCCAACATGTGCAAAACGGAGACACTGAAATGGAAACATACACATATCTCTTGGTTGGGAAGGATTAACGCCTTCAAAATGACCATATTGCCCAAGGTCCTATACATCTTTCGCATGCTTCCCCTAAAGATAGCACAACCCATACTCAAGACCCTACAAAAAACATGTAATGCCTTTATATGGGACAATAAAAGACCTAGGGTCCCTGCCAAACTCCTGTACACACAAGTCAAACAAGGGGGTGTGGGGTTACCGAATATAGCCCAATACTACAAAGCGTCGGCGCTAACAGCCGGGATCCTACTACACTCCCCTAAAGGAGAGTTGAGCTGGGTAGATATGGAGAACAACCAGGTTCAGGGAGGGAACATGGTTGACACCCTGTGGACACCCAAACACCTGAGAACCCCCGGACTAGCCCTGTACCCAACCACCACTCTCACACTCAGCATCTGGGACACGTTCATGTCCGCGCTAGGATGTAAAACCTTGTACCACGTCAGGGCACCACTATCGGCTTTAAAAGCCACTTCACCGCACCTACCTCTAACTAGGTGGGTTAAAGCCGGTATCACCAACATACAACACTTGCTGGAAGACAGGGAGGTTATACAGTTCGCTGACATACAAGCGAAATGGCACCTACCACCGGAAGAACTATTCACATTCCTCAGACTTAAAGGTACCATACTGACTCATGTACAAAAGCACGACGATACCCGTGAGAAAATCCCTTCAACAGAGGGAATTATAGAAAGATGCTGGGCCGTGCCAGGCAAACCCAAGTCTATCTCCCTCTGCTATAAAATGTGGGAAGAAGTGGTCCCCCATCAAACTCCCCAGTGTAAAAAGCAATGGGAGGAAGATTGCTCCCTCAATTTATCCACTGAGGATTGGGTTCAGGCTCTCAATGGTCTCTCTAAACTCACTAAATGCTACACACACATTGAAGCACATAGAAAACTGCTCTACAGATGGTATATGACGCCACTGAGACTACACAAAATTTACCCTACTGTGCTGCCAACGTGTTGGAGGTGCTCCAAGGAGATTGGATCATTTTTCCATATATGGTGGTCGTGCCCAGTGATCCAGCCCCTCTGGACAGAAGTCCGGAGTTTGCTGGAGTCGCTGGGCGTAGGGAGCCTAACTCCGAATCCCCAAATGTACCTCCTGCTTATATTCCCGACCAGAATTCCTAGGGAACACAAGCAAATAAGTGCTCTCATACTACTAGCTGCTAGGAATCTTATAGCAACTAACTGGAAATCACAAGCCTGCCCATCCAAGTCTCAGTTATGGGACAAGATCCAACAGTATCAGATCTATGAGAACATAACAGCGCACCAAAGTGCAGACACACAACGGTTCGAAACCACATGGCAACCATGGCGGACAATGTATGCTAGAGTATTGACCAAACAAAACCCATAACAAATGCTCAGAGGTACGATAGATAACAATACCGACGGACCCCAACGGTAGTCTGGGATGACCCCAAAACACATTTGAACCGAGGGTTACCCAGGAGGTTGAGGGTGACAAATCCGATAGATAACTTATCAGATTAATACCAATGTATATGGCCATACCAAGAGATGTAAAGTCGCTGACCCACCACTGTTCAACCCTACCTACCCCTCTACCCCTCTTTGCCTTGTAGGCCTTCGCTTCCCTACTACCACCCCACTGTGACATCCCAAATTGTATAGCAATGCATAATTTGTATCTTATTTCTGTATAACACGTTCGCATATTGTATAACTTGCTGAGACATGTAACCTCGTACCCCCCCTCTCTTTTCTGTACCCCGTAACTTGCAAAACAATAAAAAGTTATATGAAAAAAAAAATGCTGTACTGCTTTGAGATCGTAATCTGTGGCACTATTTGGAAGAGTCGCACAGGTTTCCCAAAGGCTCTAGCGAGAAAAATAAATAAAAAAGAGGGGGGTATGGGGGGGGGGGGGCAGCATCTCAATGCCAGAATGAACTGCTGGCACTCAAGTACTGAGATAAAAAGGAGATTTTCATCCTAACCACCATCCATGGTGAGAGCACTCGAAGAGTCGCAGTATGTGGCAGAGAGGAATTTAAACGGGTGCCATTCTGCATACAGCATTACAATCGGCATATGGGGGAGTTGCCCCGTCCGATCAACTGATGCAGCCGTATTTGGTCATGCAACAGACCAGGGCATGGTATAAAAAAGTCGATATATATATATAATGCAGACGGCAATTCACAATGCCTCTGTAATTTTTAAAAAGGCAAATGCTGAGCTGAAATGCACATTTCTTTCATTTCAGTTTCAGCTCATTTCTGGGTTGCTTGAGTGCCACAGAGGGGGACCATCAGTGCAGCCTAGCAGAAGAATGGAGGCAGGTCACTTCTGCTTCAGGATTCCATCAACCCCCAAAAAGAAAACCCCCCAGAAAAGGTGCAGGGTTTATTACAAGAGGGGCATAAGAGCTGAGACCAGTTATTACTGCCCTGATCGCCCCTCTCAGCCCGGCCTATGTATTGGCCACTGTTTTAAAATTGTCCACACCCAGGCCTAATAAGTAGACCAGTTTTGGGGTGTGATTTTAGTCATCTGTCTGATTGGTTACTGAATCTTGGCTTTATCTACCGTTTATCCTGTCTTCTCTGATCCTTGACCTTGGCTTGTCCTATTGTTGTTCCGTTTCTCTTTACTCCTTTGACCTCGGCTTGCATCTTGACTATTCTCTGTTTGTATAGCCCGGCCATTCTAAGGACCAGTATTACAAGTTTCTGTGTTCTCTCTCTTTGTGGTCTGTCTGTGTTTTGGTTTCTGAATCCATGACAGCTTTGCACGGGACACAGATGATTGGGTACTACCCCCTGATAAGATTACGCCAACTATTCCCCCTTTCACAGCAAATAGTATGTACTTGGTCATAATTTAAATTGATGAGCTGCTTATATTTAAGAATAGATGTGGCCTTTGAGGGGTAATTTGCAATCCTGAGCTGCTAAAATGAGACTTGGGCCCAGCATCCACTTTTGAAAAATATGAAAGTGGTGTGTCTCCAATGTGCCCCTTCAACATCCACATATGCCTGAGAAAGGTACACATGGGGGTATTGTTGTACTAAGATGACATAGCTGAGCAACATATTAGGTGTTATACTGCCGTAGCACACATAAGGATAGCAAAATATAAAGTAACATCTCCAAGTGTGTGTCGAAAAGGCAGAAAAAAATGCTAATTGCTACTAGACGTGGTACAAACTGGCAAAATGATCCTACCCTAAGGTTTAAAATATGGGGTGTCTACTTTTACAAATGATATTCCTTTGTGGGTTTTTTTTTGAACAGTCAAACTGCTATATTGCACCAAATTGAAGCATAGGCCCATTAAATCCATCTCTCAAAATGCTACTGTAAATACTGAAATGGACAGGTCTCCTATATGGCACTGTAGCTTTAACAAAATAGTGCCAAAGACATTAATTGGGTGTATCATTTTACTCAGAAGACTTAGCTGAGCATAATTTTGGGGCTTTGAACTTAGTGGCACATATGAAATATACAAAATGCCAAGCAAAAATGTAATCCGTATGTAAAAAATGCCAAAAAATATTTTTTACCACATACTTTGGCACATATTGGTGAAAGAATGGGGGCATGTTAAGGCACAATATGCACCATATGAGATACCCTGGAGTGTCTAATTTTACAAATGGTAGGCCTTTGTGGGGTTTTTTTGAGCAGTCAAACTGCTATAATCCCCCAAATTGAAGCATAGGCCCATTGAATCCGTATCTCAAAATTCTACTGTAAATACTGAAATGGACAGGTCTCCTATATGGCACTGTAGCTTCACAAAATAGTGCCAAAGGCATACAATGGGGGTATCGTCGTACTCAGCAGATGTAGCTGAACACAAAATAAAGTTTTGTACAGGAATAGCACACACCAACTTTACAAAATACACATGAAAAGTTCTTTGTTATAAGTTTGTGTGTCAAAAACCAAAAAAACCCCGCAATTTTACTCCAATATTTAGCAGAGATTGGCGGTGAAATGGCTACGTAAAGTGTCAAAAGTCTGTGATGTCTAATTTATATAAATATATACTTTTGTGTGACAATTTTGTTTTCTTTCATGGCTATTAAGCTTACAAGCAAACATACCAAATTCTTAAATCGCTCAACATTAAAAGTTTCTTTTACTCCTTGTGTTTTGTGACCTGTAACTACCAAAAAAAAATTAAAATCCTAAACACATTATATATTCTGTAAATCAGAATAACTAAATTAATTTCTTTTTAATTACTTTCCTGAATCTAAAAACTCAATCCTTGTCGTACTAAATGCACTAGTTAATTTAATGCCCCAATTATTTTGATTAAGATTCTTTAAAAACGTATCTAAATCATCCGTATTACCTTTCCATATAAAAAAAATCTGATCCTCTATATACCTATTGTATAGGGTCAGGTTTACCCCCATTTGGTGTATATATATATATATATATATATATATATATATATATATATATATACAAGTGTAGTGGCATTCACCCTTTCAATGAATAAGTAAAAAACTGCCTTGGTGCAATCCCACGCTGGGTATGTAAAGCAAGAAGAAAAGAGATGCACTCTTTGTAGAAAAAACTCAATATTATTTAATAACAGGTAACATACATCTGATCGATGTTTCGACCTCTTCAGGTCTTCCTCAAGATCAGTATACAAACATATAAAACACAAATATATAGGCAAATATATATATTAGTTCCAAATGGGGGTAAACCTGGCCCTATACCTTAGGTATATAGATGATCTGAATTATATATATATATATATATATATATATATATATATATATATATATATATATATATATATATATTCCCATCCTGCCATATGCAGTTTAGCGTAGCTAGGGACAAACTTGGCCCCCATAGATGTGCCCTGGCATTGTAGCTAATACTTGTTATTAAAGGGACACTACAGTCACCAGAACAACTACAGCTTATTGAATTTGTTCTGGTTAGTATAATCATTACCTTCAGGCTTTTTGCTGTTAACACTGTAGTTTCAGAGAAAATGCAGTGTTTACATTGCAGCCTAGTGATAACTTCACTGGACACTCCTTAGATGGCTGCTAGAGATCCTTCCCGTGTCATGGCTGCCTAAAATGCAGTGTCTCCTCCTTCTGCATGCAGACACTGAGCTTTCCTCAGATTCATTGATTCAATTCATCTCTATGAGGAGATGCTGATTGGCCAGGGCTGTGTTTGAATTGTGCTGGCTCTGCCCCTGATCTGCCTCCTTGACATCTCAGCCAATCCTATGGAGAAGCACTGTGATTGGATCAGGCCGCCACTTCTGATGATGTCAGCAGACAGCTTGCTATTCTGGGGCAAACAGCATGCAGAGCTACAGCTTCAGGCTTGAATACAAGTAAGATGTTGCTATATTAAGGGAGACATGAGGAGCCCAGGGGGGCTAGATGGTGGTTTTAAAACTATAGGGTCAGAAATACATATTTGTGTTCCTGACCCTATAGTGTTCCTTTAAAAATAAAATCATTATCTAAAATCCAAGCTATGCTCTCTGTTATAAAATTGATACATTCCTGAGACATTTTTTGAGAATTCTGTAAGCAATCACGTATTACTTCACTCCCCAAATCGGCGCTGGATTGTTTGTCTTCACCAGAGCGTCAAGTCTTCATATGTTGCAAAAGATGCCATCACAGTTTAGAGCAGACTATACTGCACTACCTTTGTGAGTGTTTCTGTTTATTCTACTTTATTTTTGTGTATATATACACATATTGACCTATGTGTTTGTCCTCCTTTTTTCTTTTTGAGATTCCAATTGGAACTTTGAATCAAGCAGAGTAAGTTATTCCTAAGTGAGTGAAAAGGGATTTTTGTTATTTATTTGCACATTATACACATAGTGTGTTTTTAACAAGTGCACATTGTCACTTTGGCCATATATCTTTGCAGTAATATTTGTATAGTATTCACACTTTTATTACATGGTACTTATAAGGCATTTAATTAATTATAGTCTTAAAGGCACAGTGCACTTTATTTTTGGTTTAAATCTTTATAATGTGGTGCTGGTGCTTTCCTTTGACAAAATTACAATAGCAATTTAAAATTATGTTTTGGTTAAATGAGAATTTGTTTTAGCAGAGTGCCTATATTTATTTTTTCATAGAAAGATGTATTTAAAGAATAACTAAAATGACAAAAATAACATTAAATAAAAGCTGAATGATTTCAAATACAGATTGAATAAAACAAATAAAATACAATCTGGCTCCAGGACAAGAAAACAAATAACACACTCATGTAAATTATTCAAAATGTCTTTTAAAATGGAATATTATGTTTTTGTTATGCTTAAAGGGCTACTCTCTGCATCATAACAATTACACTGCTACAGTTTGTGCACAGATATTCGTTACCATGCTAAATATTAACCACTTTGTGACTTGGTGATTTGCAAAGCTCTCTGTACCTATGCATATTATATATTATTATTTTTTATAGGACAGAGCTTTTCTTCTCTCTATATACAAATAATACAATAATAAGTATTTATAAAGTATCAAAAATTAAGAAAAAAATGAGAGGCAGTTTTACCTACAATAATTTTACTCAAAATAGATTCACTCAATATCTTACAGGGTCAAATTAGACATGTCCTGAGTTTGACATGACTCTTTGCTTGCTTTTGAGATATACTGTTTGGTAGAGTGACACAATCTGTCACCATACTGACCAATGTCAATCTATTTCTCTACTTTTAACCATTACTGACATCCTAATCCATTCTAATTATAGCAAAACCTAACCCATATAATCATACCTATATCTAATTCTAAACATAACCCGATTATTTTACTCCAACCCTAGTTAAATGTGTCTAAACCTAATCCTAGTTTACCTCAAATAATCCTACTTGTAACCTTAACAATATCTAAATCGAACCCTATGCTCTTTAACAGATGGACCTAGGCTTATTGACTGTGTGATTACATGTCTTAGCTGACAACTAAAGCATATAGTCACTGGCTCAACTGTCAGCCCTCAATATTCCAGTACATGCCAGAATCACTTCAATGATTTTAATAAAATGATTTTATTGTTTAGGTAAAGATTGGTCTTTCAGACAAATTTACTAATACTAAGTAAAGTTGACTTAGTTTTAGTAAATTCTGCCCTTACTCGCTATATTGTGAGTAGAGGCATGTCTACTAAACAGGCTGTGTCTGCTCCCCCACCCAGCCCCCACCCATGAGCAGTGGTTGGGGGCACTAAATGACTATATGGGGACCTATTGTCCTGCCCCCACCCATGACTAGAGGTCCCCAAGACCCCAGTCACCCCCCACCCAAAAAAAGTAATATATTCTTACCTACCCCCGTCACCCTCAAAATAGTGAGGGGGGAACAAGATATCTAAATACCTGTAAATAAAAAAGAACTCACCATTAGATGTCTTCTTTCTTCTTTTCTTTCTTCAGCCACAAAAAAGGCCTAAAACAAATCCACAATACCTGTCGCAACTGTTAAAATAAAAAAATACACTAAAAAAGTAATCCATCTTCACCCAGTGAGGACACTGCGCAGACTGAGCTCCGCAGGACAGGAAAAGGCTTATGTTGCATTATATAGCACTATACCATATGTATATAAATATAAGGCAGTGGAACATTTTTTAACAGAATGTACAGAGTTTTTATCTCCTCAAATAAATTATATTTTAAAGGGGATTAACCTTATTTAAAAAATATTTTTTTCTTCAGATCAATGGGACGGCCCTGGGGACCAAGTTCGCCCCCAGTTATGCTGATTAAATGATGTCTTGCTGGGTTGTGGTTGCCATACATGGAGGGACAACTTGGTCTCCTATGGCCGTTATATAGATGATATTTTATTTATATGGAAGGGTGAGGAAGAAAACTTTGAAGCATTCTTAAAGTTGTTAAATGATAATATCTGAGTAATTAAATTAACAAGTACGTGGAGCAGGAAAGAAGTTGTCTTTTTAGATCGGAATATTTACATCAAAGATAAAACTGTTCAAACAAAGAACCATATTTAATCTGTAGACTGCAATAGCTTCATTGAGAGTATAAGTTGCCATCACTCCACCGGCTTAAATATGCTATAAAAGGACAATTTTTAAGGATTGCAGTGATCCAAAGATTTATGAGGATCAATCATTAAGAATTAGGGAAGACTTTTTAGATAAAGGATATGATAGTAATACATTGGAAAAATCCAGATTAGAAATAAAGCAAAAAGATAGGAAGGATGTATTACTTTATAAAACCAAAGTGAATCAGGAAATGAAGGATATGCCCTTAATTTGTAATTTCAACACAAATAATTATAGAGTTCGTAAAATTATTAGAAAATATTGGCCAATTCTTCTACAAGACCCGCTTTTAAAATCAATTATTCCTGAGAGACCTAGATTTGTCCATAGAGGGGTAAAAAAATCTAAAGCTCATTAGTTAAGATGTTCATTAAAAATAAGAAAGAACCATCTACTATTTTAAAAAATGAAAGGTTTTTATGGATGTGGACAGTGCACAGCCTGTAAAGAAATCGGGGGGGGGGGGGGGGGGGGGGGAACTAGAAGGGTTATCACTAATATTGTTGCCAACGAAGGAGTATCTATACCGATACGTCGGTTAGAGTATTTTCTGTTATGATTTATTGCTGAGTGTTATTACTAAGATCTGTAATGTTTTTAGCTGATATACCACTTTTATCAGCACCTCTTAGATACTAATTCATTGTTCTCTTAGGGCTATTCCAACCATAGTTGTTTACCTACGGCATTATAGTTGAGAACACCCCTACCATGGGCACATCCTCTTAGTTTCTCTGACATTTTAAATTGTTTTACGTAATCAAGACTTTTAATGCTCCTGCTGCTAATTTATGGTATATTTTATGTTTTTAGCTGATACACTACTCTTATCAGCACTGCCTTGAGTCTACATCATTGTTGGTTTGAGTTCATTCTAGTTGTTTTACTTATGACATTATGATTGAGAATGCCCTTACCATAACCACTTCCTTAGTTTCTCTTACATTTTTCGTTGTTTAATCTATATAAAGATTGTTGTATTCCCTTTGTTAATAACCTATCTAGCTACATATCACTGTGATTGTATAATCATTGTCTATTTAGCACTTTAAACTATTAAAGGACCACTATAGTGCCAGGAAAACATACTCGTTTTTCTGGCACTATAGTGCCCTGAGGGTGCCCCCACCCTCAGGGTCCCCCTCCCGCCGGGCTGGATGAAGAGGAAGGGGTTAAACTTACCTCTTTCTTCAGCGTTGGGCAGGGAGCTGTCCTCCTCCTCTCCGCCTCCTCTCCTCCTCTTCGGCTGAATGCGCATCCACAGCAAAATGCTTGTATTCAGCCAGTCTCATTTAAAATGCTTTCCTATGGATGCTGGTGTCTTCTCACTGTGATTTTCACAGTGAGAAGCATTCAAGCGCCTCTAGCGGCTGTCAATGAGAAAGCCACTAGTGGCTGGATTAACCCAAATATAAACATAGCAGTTTCTCTGAAACTGCTATGTTTATAGAAAAAAGGGTTAACCCTAGATGGACCAGGCACCCAGACCACTTAATTAAGCTGAAGTGGTCTGGGTGCCTATAGTGGTCCTTTAAGTATTTATAGTATGACATTAAGGATGTTGCCCTCTAAATATGGCCACTAACCTCTTCCTCTTTGTAGATAGCATTTGCTATCATCATTTTGCCCTATCCAAGATGGTCACGGTTTATTTATATTATACATTTCTGTTATAATCAGTCTTTTTCTAATATTGTCATCCATCCCATATCCTCTGATGGGACACCCTGCTCTAGGTGTTCCCTATTATTCATAATTTCGAAGTCAGCAAACACTCGCTTTTTTGCCGACATCATACACTAGGTTGAATCTACATTTCCGATCAGACCTATCGGTCGGGAAACTTAAAGAGCTGAAACTAGCCATTAAATGCAATTTTTCTTTGATAATAACTATGCCTATATTGGTGTATAAGTTAATATCTATTAAGATAACCCACTGTTTGCCCTATTTACAATGTACATAATGTTGTTTGCTGATTGGAGGACAGCCAATTATGTAATTTTGGCACCAATTTTAAATTCCCTCTCCCCTATATAAACCCCAACTATCCAGGTTGTCTGTTTTTATACCATTTGAGAAAGCCTACATGGTGAAATGCATTATGGACATTACTTTTTTATCTGATTGAATTGGGTTTTACAATAATTTATTGCACCGTCACCTTTTTATTTCAACAACTTTTTACCTGGCATTTTATTTACTTTTCCTTATCCTGTTTTTTTTTTTTTATTATCAACTTTATCATCCCTACTCTAAAGAAAATAACTGGTGGGGATCATACCACCAACACTATCAACATAGAGCAGTGAGCCTGCTCTACACTTATGAGTACAATTTTGTTTAATTTTATACAGATTTTATTGTCTTATAGAGAGCACTATTTGTGGCTATTTTTATCCCCTCTCTGAGTACTTGGACAACCACATGCTGTGAATGACCTTCACCATATTCCATAAGTGGGGATTATACCACTATATGCAATATGCAATAGAGCTGGTCATAGCTCTCTTACATGTGAGTGCAATACTACTATCTACGTATTGTCTAGCAATTCTTGACATATTGCACTATTAGGTTATTTTGTCTTTCTTGTATCCACATATGGAGACTAAAAACACTCAGATCTTCCACATCCCCCAAGCATAAAGAACTTAGAAACCATAGTTGCATCTACTTCTTGATAAAGAGACACTTTTATATGTGACAATTTGCACTGTTGGAACGAGATTCACAGTATTATTTGTTTACATTTTATGTGGCGCATCCCTTCTCTGTTGTTATAATTGTTCCTGGTAAATGAAGAGACTGACAGGTAAGTCAGTGTCACAGCACTTTCATTTTACAGTGTGGGAAAGTTCTCTGGCATTTTACCATGCTGTGTAATTTGACTCATAACACTGTGATTGGTTGCTTTCAATTTGAAAAGCAACCACCGTGTTATGAGTCAAATTACACGGCATGGGAAAATTCAAAAGAACTTTCCCACGCTGTGTAAAATGACACAGAGCACTATGGTTGGATTTCAAGCCAACCAATCAGAGTGCTGTGATGGGTAAAGGTAGAGACTTTCCTGTCAGTCTCTTCCTTTACCAGTCAGAGCACTCTGGTTGATTCCAAGTCAATCAGAGTGCTCTAAGTCAAATTGCAAGGCGTGGGAAGGCTTTATAAGCCTTTCCCCGTCCTGCGGAGCTCAGTCTGCACGGTACCCTCGCTGGGTGAAGATGGATTACTTTTTAGCATCAGGTTTTTTATTTTAACACAAGAATACAAAAAAGTGTGCAGCGCTCGTGGTAAATACACGCAATAGTATCTTGGTGGTGTATCCCAAAGGTGTATGTACACGTAATAAAATCTTAGTGGTATATCCCAAAGGTGTATATATAGGATAAGGACCTTATTATGATAGGTCTGTATCAATTCCTATACATAATAAATAAGAAAGAGCATAGTATAATACTGCATTACAAAGTGGATCAAAATATAGCAGTCTTAATGGTCCCACTCACATGGGTTGGAGCCTGTTAGTAAATAAACTGGCTCAGGTAAAAGCGCTTTGGGGAGAAATTTCCACTGTGGTCCACCGGGCTGGAGCATGAACCTCGGAATATATGGAGAATAGAGCAGGCAAAACACCAATTTTAGAAAATGATCCAATGTATAATTTATTAACAAGCATATAAAATCTTACATTCCAAATTGGGTGATGTCAGCATAAGGCACAACGCGTTTCGACGTCACAATACGTCTTCCTCAGGTGCAGTACTGTATGCAAACTCCACATACATTTAAATAAGCTATTTTGCCCGGGAAAAAAGTGCAAAGAATCCGCCCCCCTTGTCCCTCATCCAATCGCATAAGTCCCTTCAGTCTGTAGCTCCGGACTCTAGCGTTGTTGTCCTCACTTCCGCGTTCTTGTATGTGGAGTTTGTATACAGTACTGCACCTGAGGAAGACGTATTGTGACGTCGAAACACGTTGTGCCTTATGCTGACATCACCCAATTTGGAATGTAAGATTTTATATGCTTGTTAATAAATTATACATTGGATAATTTTCTAAAATTGGTGTTTTGCCTGCTCTATTCTCCATATATTCGGAGGTTCAAGCTCCAGCCCGGTGGACCACAGTGGAAATTTCTCCCCAAAGCGCTTTTACCTGAGCCAGTTTATTTACTAACAGGCTCCAACCCATGTGAGTGGGACCATTAAGACTGCTATATTTTGATCCACTTTGTAATGCAGTATTATACTATGCTCTTTCTTATTTATTATGTATAGGAATTGATACAGACCTATCATAATACGGTATTTACCCTTATCCTATATATACACCTTTGGGATATACCACTAAGATTTTATTATGTGTACATACACCTTTGGGATACACCACCAAGATACTATTGCGTGTATTTACCACGAGCGCTGCACACTTTTTTGTATTCTTGTGTTATGTTTATTGTGGGACTGTGGTGATTAAATCCCACTAGTGTGTTCTAGCAGCCATTTACTATACCTTTTTGTTTGTTATTTTTTTATTTTAACAGTTGTGACGGATATTATGGATTTTTATTTGGCCTTTTTTGGGTCTGAAGAAAGAGAAAAGAAGACATCTAATGTTGAGTTATTTTTTATTTACAGATATTTCGTTTTCTTGTTTCCCCCCTTCCCCCTCACTATTTTTAGGGTGAGGGAGGGTAGGTAGGTCTTTATTAAAACAAATATTGACCCCCATAAAGTGAGGGAGGACATGGGGGGCTTAGGTAGTGGCAGGGAGCACTGTATTTTGACATATTACAAGGAGGGAGCTGCGCGCCGCTAGCTCCCTCCTTGTAATAAACCTAACAAAGAGGTCTTCATTCATTCGTTTGAAATTTCTATTCATTTATTCGTCTGTCTGATGAATAAATAGATGAAACTCCCTTTTGCAAGCCTAAATGTTTAACTGGGCATGTGTGGGGCTTTCACATTGCTATCTAGTGTGGGCAGATGATGTGTCCCACAGGGACTTCATCTACCCACAGAAAGATGGTGGCACCCAGGATCTAGGTCCGGCACAAAATTATGAAAAAATAGGTAATATGGGGGCTTAGGGGCATTTGGGAGTGACTAGGGGGACAATTAGAAGTAGTGGAGTGGGAGTGGGTTAAAAAAAAATGGGATTTGGCCATGACAGTGCAGCTTTAAAGGAACTTTATCAGGTCAGGAACACAAACATGTATTCCTGATCCAATAGTGTTAAAACCACCATCTAGCACCCCTAACCCCCTTTGCCTCCTTAAATATAGTAAAATAGGAAACTATTACTTGTATTCAAGTCTATAGCTGATTGCTCTGGTCCTGTCTACCTCTGGCCTGCCTGCTGTCTGCTGACATTATCTGAAGTGGTAGTCTGAGCCAATCACAATGCTTCCTCATCTCCTCATAGAGATTAATTAAATTAATGCATCTCTGAGGAAAGTTCAGTGTCTGCATGCAGAGGGTGCAGCACTGCCACAGGAAGCACCTCTAGTAGCCATCTGAGAAGTTGTCCCTAGGCTGTAACGTAAACAGTGCATTTTCTCTGAAAGAGTGTTTTCAGTAAAAACCCTGAAGGGAATGGTTCTATTCACCAGAACAAATGCAATAAGCTGTAGTTGTTCTAGTGTCATTAGTGTCCCTTTAAAAAAATATTCCTTTTATACAGTCTGCTTGATTGTTGTTGGCTTTTTTTTTACTATAGATTGGGACCTCAAAGAAATGAAGCAGAATCTACAATTGTGTCTAAACTTCCTGCAGAGTTTGTGAGCACAATACTGGTGGCGATGGGAAACAATACTGCCAAATAGACTGTGCAACACCTTTGTTTTTACTATTCCTTTGTCGATAGCTGTGACTCAATGGAAATATTTTTCTTTATTCTGATGGCATTACTAG
This sequence comes from Pelobates fuscus, assembly GCF_036172605.1. NCBI lineage: Eukaryota > Metazoa > Chordata > Amphibia > Anura > Pelobatidae > Pelobates > Pelobates fuscus. The sequence goes on along the minus strand of NC_086320.1, from coordinate 194,124,082 downwards.
ACTATGCTGCAATAATTCACTATATACAATGATGTTGCTTAATCTACAGAACATAATCATACATTTCAACAAATTCAAAGAATTTGCTGCAAACAAGTCAAATTCATAGATAAATATAATTTGTTTTATGTGTTTTGTGGCATTTTTGTGGCATCATATATATATGAAATACTTAAAAAGGAGATCATACAGGGGGCATGATTTGAAGCTCCATCGAGCACGGTTTGGTGCTGTAATTTTGTTAACATGGTGATTGATTGCTGGCTACCTTTTGGTTCCCATACTGCACATGTGGAAAACAAACTCTGTGAGTTTGTCAAAACACATAGTTTGGAAGACAAACAATTTGAAACACAAATGGAGACTTTTGAGGTTAAGCTTTATTTTCTGAAGATCGTTGCGGGAGGAATAACTTCCGTCAAGAAGTGTATATGAAAGCATTAAAAAACCAGACCTACAATCTTTTATACATGGGTTCTTCAAGTCGCTAGCACCTGACCTCAATGAGATGTTTCTCTTAGATCAGATACACCACGTGAATAAACTGACTGGCTAATAGTCCAATCTGAATAATCTTCGTTCAGCCAATTTCATTCTAGTGTCCATGCTTAACTAGTATGTTTGATATTATACCTACAGCAACATGTTATTAGACATCCCTAGTAAAAATGCAAGCCATGTCAACCACACTGGGGTTTGAAACTGTATGATGAATCTCTGATCTGTTCAACTCACACTTATTTTCACTGTTTAACCCCTTAAGGACACATGACATGTCATGATTCCCTTTTATTCCAGAAGTTTGGTCCTTAAGGGGTTAAAGCTTAAGATGATCTTGTTGGCCTGACTGCAGGTTTCATATGCCACATATACTAGCAACATGATTATACATATCAATCACTAGGTAGTTCAAGGGGTTACTTACAATTGCACTTCACTGTCTCCCATGGTACCATACTACTCTACCCAATTCATTTGTAAGTCTCACTTGTATATACTATGTTTTTTATGGATAATTGTTACTGTTTATTCTGTCCACTTGTTTATTCCCTTTGGGCCAAATTTCTTTCCCATACTACCCTGTGGAGTGTATACCAATTTTATTTTATATGATGTAATCAGTCACTTTGCTGATTGCAATGTCTATTTCTGCCTCTTAAGTATCTATCCTGCTAATCTATACGTCCGGTCACCTAGAACTGACTTTTCATACATAAATCAACTTTTGTCTAGTATTTGGCACCTATTACATTAAACTGCTCACTCTCTCAACAATAATCTACCACTTACACATTGATCATAAAGATTTACTCTCACAATGTAAGAGGTTTTAATGTGCCCCACAAATGATAATTGTTGCTCAAAGAGGCCAGAAGGTTATCTGTTGATATGTTATATCTCTAAGAAGCTCACTTTCCTAAAACACCAATATTGGCAGTAAAGACAACCCAATACAATAGCATGCATCATCTGTTTCTAAGTTGAGAGGAGTTTCATTTTACAGACATAGTGGTTGTTTTGAACTCCTCCAAAAAGTTACTGCTAATCAGTGAAGAAACTAAAAATATTTAGTCTGTACCTTTAATAACATACTGAATACAATTGTAGAACGTTTACTCCGCCAATACCACTCAGAGGAACTTCCTCAACAAAGTTCTTACAAAGTTCTTACAAAGATCAATTAATGTCAACAAGGCACTACCATAATTTGCAAAGACCTTAACCGTAGCAATAGATACCTCTTTATCCCCTGGATCTGCCATGTCTAGTCAATTAAAAGAACAATATAGAGATTTAACTAAACTAGGTCATTTGGTTGATATGATAAATAATAATAATTGTATCCAACAGATAAGTCATGCTCTTTTTTTTTCTATAAGGATAGACTTATAGATAGATGCAATGAATTTTCAGTTTTATATTCAGCTATATCAATAATTCACCTTCCTTCCCTAACACGGGCCAACAAATCTCAGATTGACAGCAAAATCACTACAGAAGAAAGCCAATGATTTATTTGGCATCTTCCGAAAGACCTGATGGGTTTATAAACCATTATAATTTTTTTGAGCATATTGGCACCACAATAGACTATGGACATGTGATTACCCAGTCCAAATTACTAACTGAAATGTTGGTGGCTAATGTGCCATAAATGGCAAAACTTTTAATCTATCTCACAACTAAACACAGACGGCAGATTACTAGAGAAGGGTTTTACTAATTGCCAATTATCCATGATTCGCTCACTAATTCAATCAGATCAAAAGATAGAAATGATACAATAGTGCATAATGGTTGGACCCATAAGAAATATTAAAAAGTGGATATAATGTATACACACAATCTATAGAGCTTTTTAAACAATGTGGTTCTGCACACAAGGTTTCTGTACCCTTTAGTCAGCAACACAACCTCTTCTGAAAACCAGTATCGGTATCTTCCAATGAGACACATAGAGACCGGAAACACATTTTTCATTAAAATAAGATAGCAAAGGCAAATAATTACATTCATTCTAAAACCTTCTAAATACAACTAAGCAAACCATTTTACAGTGAATTAGTCCATTCAATACTTAAAGGGTTACTCCAAGTACTGTGTTCACTGCAGTATTTTAAAGTGGTAATGGTGCTTTGAGTCTATTAGGGTTGCTCATTAAAATGAGAATACAAGCTGGATTCAAAGTGAATTTCGAATTTAAGGCCAAAGCAAACTGACTAGCTAGGCCTAATTTAGATTTTCACATTTAATTGATTTTGTATTCTCACTTTAGTGAATAATCATGTTCAGCTGCAGAATTATTCTAAAACCTGCAGATAAACCTTGTTCTCTCACTTACTATTTAATCCAGATATATAAAAAGAATATTTTTTTTAATCATAAATAATAATCAGCTCAAAATTGTCATTTAAAAAATGGTGTATGTATGTCAGTCCTGCACAAGTCTACCTGCTGGCAGTCCTGACAGTGTAGTGGGCACAGAATGAGATTGCGAAGGGGCAGAGGTTAATTAGGAATGTGGTGCAGGGACACTATATTATGGAGGAGAGCGAAAAATCAGGGTTATGAAGGAAAAATGTTTGAGGTGGTGGAGTTTGTCAATGTTTGGTTTTGTGGAGAGGGTGCGTGACAGTTTGAGTTTGAAAAGGGGGAACTAGATTAGGGTGTATATATATGCACATCTTTGTCATGTTTGATTTGTATTTGTTCATTATGTATCTGTGGGAACTGATTTTTGTTTTTGATTTACCTTTGTTCTGTCATCCCATTCTCTGTTGTCTTGTTCTGCTTTTAATCTTACTGTGACTTTCTTTCTATGAAGGTAGCAGCATCATTAACATAATGTTGAGTTTTTTTCTCTATCTCTATAAATGCAACATCCCCTTATGTATAGAAACGTAATACAAATCCTACAAGCACTAAAATGCCAACATATATTGCTTTGCACCCAATAATGTATGCCTAAATAAAGCACCTGGATTGTTGTGCAAATAAACACCCCAAATGGTTACTACACTGTCATCTATTCAGCTGATTATGTCCAATCACAGGTAGAAGAGTGAGATGTATTCACTGTTAATAATTTATTCTCTATTTTGCTGAAATAATTTCTTCTGGTCAGAATGATTATTTTGAGAAACAGGTTTTTCAACTGTTCAGTTGATTTGGTCTAAGGCAAGCAAACACTGATATTAGAAGAATGCGTGAAGCTTGATTAGAATATGCACAGAGGATTCTTGCTAACAAGTTATAAACATTACAAAGAAACGGTGGGATGAAATATCCTTAAGTGATGAAATAATGAGACAGTCTGTTAAAGCTATCACTTCATGATTTTTTAGTAAACAACAGTTAAATGAGTAAGCGGAAGTCAAAATAAATGTTTTTCTTTTTAATTGGCTAAAGCTAAGATTATTTTTCACAAAATCTTTTTTTTTGTGATACAGATATTCTCATTTTGTTACAGAATTTATCTCTGGGCTTTCTATTGCAGAGTATGATATGTCATTGTGGTGAATGTGACCACGCCACGGGCTCCTGGATGAGCCTGCTTGCCAGCCTCCTGCCCACAGACTATGGGCCCTTCAGGGAAACCTGTAAAAGACAGTTTAAATGGCTTGGTTCGTGTAATTTCCCTATGCCGTTCGGGAACCAAAGAACCAGAGACCTCCCGTGTGCTTGTTAAGTAAGAAGGGGAAATGGGTTGCCAGCAATTAATTTTAGAAAAGCTCTCTACTGATACAGTTTTTTATGGCTTCATTGATATGCAGTATGCTTGTTGTGTAATCAATCATTTACCTACCTAGTAAGTCAAGCAGAAAGGCAGGAGGGCATATAAAGTGGTCTTGACACCTAAAAAGAGTTACACTTACATGCTTTCTGGCATTGGAGGAGTTAATTTGCTTGCTTCCATGACCCTCTGGCATTGGAGGGGTTAATTTCTTGGTTCTAATGACCTTCCTCCTCTTTCTCTGCTTAATTGGATATACAGGTGTCACTGACATCACACAAAAAAAGGGGGTGGGGGGCGACTCCATTTTCCCTTTAAAAGGAGGCAAGATTTCAGTCTAATCTTAGCTCTTGACAAAGGCACATATAAGCGACGAAACGCGTGTTGAGAAGACGCTCCACTGGTCATTTTTAATACTTGGACAGCTTTTGCATGCCTTTGCAGCTTGCTATTACTATAAATCTTAACGATCTCCCTGGGCAAATAGGCAGTTTCTATTTTTAGGCAGTAGCAGAAGAGTTAGTATTATTTTAGGTAGATGAAGCAGCAGTGTTTACCTTATTTCACACTGGCTATATCTAGTTTATGAGGGTTTACCCTGAAGCAGTTATTTGCAGATTATTTTTTTTTATAGCTATCTTTTCTATACTATTGGCTAATCTCTGTATCTTCAGTCCCTATATGGGACTACTTGTTCCTTTACTTATGAGCGGACCAATTTAAGTCTGCATACTTGTCTATCATCTATATATTATTATATTGGCTCTCGGCACTTGACCATAACGGATTTATACTAGGAGCAATTTCATATTCAATTGTTGGTTTCCCGGCTGTTATAGTTTCTTAGCCTGGGGTTTACTGCTTTGGATTAACCCATATATTCCAATTTAATTTTCTTTCCATGTGTGACGAGACCAATCTCGCCACATTGCATTGGAGGAGCCTGGTTGCCCGCCTGCTGCCTTTTGGATTATGGACCGGCAGCTAAAGGGTTAATTTTACTGTGCAGAAAGATTTATTTCTCCCTTTCTGCACAGCCGTTCGGTAGATTCTGTCTACCGAACAAACAGCCTGTTTGCAACCTCCCCAGAGCCATGGGAAGCCGGCCGGCGCCGTTAATTGGCCACCCAGGAGCTGGAGTGTGCTGCTAATTTACCTCCCTGAAGCTGCGGTTACCCGCAGCTTAATTGATTGTTACTGGGTGTCCGCTGTTACACTTAGCCGTCGCTAGGTGGCGGTGTTCTGGAGCTCCCCGGGCAGCCAGCGCTTTTCTGCCCGGCTTTCATGCACCAAACCCGGACACTTTTACGTGCAGGCACCGCTGAACCTCCAGCCCCTGGTTCTAATTCGTATGGATTAAACGAATGCATGCAAATTCGGTATTTTGTGTTGGAGGAATGTTTTAACCCTGATAGCCATGCCATGGAGCATATTAGTGTAATTAAAGACTTTGGCTCCATGGCAATTAAACTGTATTCGTGTGGTCTGAGTGCCATTCAACTAATAATGTGCACTCAGACCTGAGCTATCTGGGGATATGTTACATGTCTGTGTTTTATGTATAAAATGTGTCTTTATGTATTTTAAAGTGATAGTCTGTCTTTGTGTCCCCACGTGTGTAATGGAGTTTTTCTTTTGTCCTGGGAGATAATTGAATTACTTCTCCAGGCAGAGGGGAGGTAGCCAGGATGCATTGTGGGGATGTTTTACTTCTGTATGTCTGTAATTGGTACTTGTCTGTCCGTTGTTACAGTCTTCCATCTGGTCCCCTAGGGGAGTGTCCACCAGGTGGGAGACCTGCATAAATACAGGGGCAGGTAGCCCTTAATAAACAGACCACTGCTTGACCCTGAACACGGAGCCTTGTCTCGTTCTTGGGGGGATTCACTGTATGCTGATAGGGACTGACTGCTAGGAGTGTAAGCCGCTTGGGAGCTTTTCCTGTTCGTCTGTTAGCAGCTATTCGTGAGGTTCCAGTTCGGGAGTTTGGAGTGCTACCTTATTCCCTTGTATGCAGTTCGGGAGTTTGGTGCATTCACCTATATCCAATTCATGAGTTTTGGTGATTTTACAGTAGCTGTGCCTGTCTGTGAAAAGGGGATTATCGCCTAAACGATTTTAACCCCTTGTCTGCTGAAACGGTCCGTTACAATTGGTGGCAAGCGGCGGTATCATTCCTACAGCCAGAAGGACAGCTACAGAACACCATTTCTTTGGATTTACAATTTGAGGGAAACGCATGTCTGAGTACAGCGACCCTGACAGCACCAGGATGGAACCAGCAGTGGAGTACGATGAGGGTGACATAGATGACCGGGATGCATAAAGGAAAGGCATCTGGTACCAGGCCCTGGATAATGTACAATACCAGCGGGGTGAGAGTCTCCCCAGTGAAGAGCAGCGGCTGCAGAAGCAAGTGGCCCTGCGGATGCCCTTCCTGGGAGAGCAGCCCCTAGAGGAATGGGTGAAGGAACTAGAGCACCGGGTATGGCAGGAGCTATGGCTGGAGGATGCCTACCAGGTGCTCTGGTGGTATATGGCACAGTATATACCCTGGACAGCTGAACATGACAAGCCAGAGGGAGAGGAGTTTGATGGTCCTGGCTTGTTATGGGAGTCCTTTGCAGAGCCTGGCTTCGGGAGCCCTGCACAAACCAGACTTCAGGACATTTTCAATGAGAGGGAGGCTAGGCATGAGTGGGATGACCCCCGTGAGGTAGAGCAAGACCTGGCTCACCTAGCAACCCTGGAGTGGGAACTGGAGCAGGACTACCGAGATCTCTTCCACTCCATTGGGAAGGCTCAGCAGGACAGTAAGGTGACAGACCCAGTCTCCATTCCCCAGTGGCCGTGTGAATTATTGGGAATTGGAAGCCCAGTCTGCATTCCCCAGCAGCAGTGTAATATGCAGGGAATTGGGAGCCCAGTCTCCATTCCCCAGCGGCCGTGTGATTTATTGGGAATTGGGAGCCCAGTCTCCATTTCCCAGCGGCAGTGTGAATTGCAGGGAA